>NC_092752.1:56594415-56657316 GCF_047496795.1 Chiloscyllium punctatum
TCTCTCTGTCCACCTCTCTCTGTCGCCCTCTCTCTCCCCCGCTCTCTGCCCCCTCTCACTGTCTCCCTCTCTCTATCCCCTCTCTCTCTGTCCCCCTCTCTCTCTGTCCCCGTCCCTCTCTGTCCCCTCTCTCTGTGCTCCCCTCTCTATCTCCCCCTTTGTCCCTTCCTACTCTGCCCCTCCCCTCTGTCCCCCCTTTCCGCCTCTCTATCTTCCTCCTTTCTTTCTCTCCCCCCTCTCTGTGCTTCCTCTCTCTGTCCTCTCCCACCCGTCCCCCCGCCCCCCCTCTGTCCCCCTCTCTCTGATCCCTTTTCTCCCCCCCACTCTGTAACCCTCTCTCTGTCCCCCACTCTCTGTCCCCCTCTATCTCCCCCACTCTCTGTGGCTCTCTCTCTGTGGCCCTCCCTCTGTCCCCCCGTCCATCTGTTCCCCTCTCTCTCTGCCCCCTTCTCTCTGTCCACCTCTCTCTGTCGCCCTCTCTCTCCTCCGATCTCTGCCCCCTCTCTCTGTCGCCCTCTCTCTGCCCCCCTCTCTGTCCCCCCGCACTCTGCCCCCCCTCACTGTCGCCCTCTATCTGTCCCCTCATTCTCTGCCCCCTCTCTCTGTCCACTCTCTCTCTCTGCCCCCTCTCTCACTGCCCCCCTCTCTCACTGCCCCCCTCTCTCTGTCCCCCTCTCTCTGTCCCCCTCTGTCTCTCGCCCACTCTCTGTTGCCCACTCTCTGTCGCTTACTTTCTGTCCACCACTCCCTGCCCCCAATCCCTGTCCCCATCTCCCAGTACCCCTCGCTCTGTCCCCCGCACTCTCTGTCGTCGTCTCTCTGTCTCCCTCGCTTTGTCGCCCTCTCTATGTCCCCTACTCTCTGTTCACCACTCTCTGTCCCCCCCTCTCTCTGTTCCCCTCTCTCTGTTCCCCTCTCAATGTCCCCCTCTCTCTCTGTTCCCCTCTCTCTCTGTCCCCTCTCTCTGTGACCTCTCTCTCTGCCCCGCTCTCTCTGTGCCCCCCCGTTCCCCCTCACGTCCCCGTCTCTCTGTCCCCGTCTCTCTGCGCCCCCTCTCTGTCCTCCTTTCTCTCTGTCTCCCTCTCTCTCTTCCCCCCCCTCTGTCTGTCCCTCTCTCTGTCCACCCCTCTCTCTGTCCCCCCTCTCCCTGTCCCTCCTCTCTCTGTCCCCCTCTCTCTCTGTCCCCCCTCTCTCTGTCCCCCTCTCTCTCTGTCACGACTCTCTCTGACTCCCCGTTGTAGCCTTCTCTCTTCCCCTCTCTCTTCCCCACTTTGTACGCCCCTCTATGACCCCCACTCTCTGACCCCCTCCCTCTGACCCCCTCTCTGTCCCCCCCTCTCTGTCCCCCCTCTCGGTCCCCCTCTCTGTCCCGCCCTCTGTTCCCCCTTCTCTGTCCCCCTCTCTCTGCCCCCTCTCTCTGTAGCCCGCTCTCTCTCCCCCTCTCTCTCCCCCAATCTGTACCTTTCTCTCTGTCCCCCACTCTCTGACCCCCTCCCTCTGACCCCCTCTCTGTCCGCCTTCTCTGTCCCCCTCTCTCTGCCCCCTCTCTCTGTCGCCCTCTCTCTCCCCACGCTCTCTGCCCCCTCTCTCTGTAGCCCACTCTCTGTCCCCCCTCTCTGACCCCCCTCTCTCTGACCCCCTCTCTCTGCCCACCTCTCTCTGTCGCCCACTCTCTCCCCTGCTCTCTGCCCCATCTCCCTGTCGCCCTCTCTCTGTCCCCCTCACTCTCTGCCCCCTCTCTCTGTCCCCCTCTCTCTCTGTCTCCCTCACTCTCTGTTCCCACATCTCTCTTTCCCCACCTCTCTCTGTTCCCCCCCTCTCTGTCCCCCCCTCTGTTCCCCCTCCCGTCCTCGTCTCTCTGTCCCCGTCTCTCTGTCCCCCTCTCTCTCTCCCTCTCTCTCTGTCCCCTCACTCTCCTCCCCCTCTCTCCCCCTCTCTCTCTCTGTCCTCCTGTCTCTCTGTCCCCCTCTCTCTCTGTCCGCCTCTCTCTCTGTCCCACTCTCTGTCCTCCCTCGCTGTGTCTCCCTCTCTCTTTCCCCCTCTCTCTGTCTCCCTCTCTCTGTCCCCACTCTCTCTGACCCTCCTCTCTCTGTCCCCCTCTCTCTCTGTACCACTCTCTCTCTCCCCTATCTCTCTGTCCCCCTCTCTCTCTGTCCCCGTCCCTCTCTGTCCCCTCTCTCTGTGCTCCCCTCTCTATCACCCCTCTTTACCCCTTCCTGCTCTGCCCCTCCCCTCTGTCCCCCCTTCCCGCCTCTCTCTCTTCCTCCTTTCTTTCTGTCCCCCCTCTCTGTGCTTCCTCTCTCTGTCCTCTCCCTCATGTCCCCCCTGCCCCCCTCTGTCCCCCTCTCTCTGACCCCTTTTCTCCTCCCCACTCTGTAACCCTCTCTCTATCCCCCACTCTCTGTCCCCCTCTATCTCCCCCACTCTCTGTGCCCCTCTCTCTGTGGCCCTCCCTCTGTCCCCCCGTCAATCTGTCCCCCTCTCTCTCTGCCCCCTTCTCCCTGTCCACCTCTCTCTGTCGCCCTCTCTCTCCCTCTCTCTTTGCCCCCTCTCTCTGTCGCCCTCTCTCTGCCCCCCTCTCTGTCCCCCCCGCTCTCTGCCCCCCTCTCTCTGTCGCCCTCTATCTGTCCCCTCATTCTCTGCCGTCTCTCTCTGTCCAATCTCTCTCTGCCCCGCCTCTCACTGCCTCCCTCTCTCTGTTCCCCTCTCTCTGTCCCCCTCTGTCTGTCGCCCACTCTCTGTTGCCCACTCTCTGTCGCTTATTGTCTGTCCACCATTCCCTGCCCCCAATCCCTGTCCCCATCTCCCAGTTCCACTCGCTCTGTCGGCCGCTCTCTCTGTCGTCGTCTCTCTGTCGCCCTCACTTTGTCGCCCTCTCTATGTCCCCCACTCTCTGTCCCTCACTCTCTGTCCCCCGTCTCTCCTTCCCCCTCTCTCTCCCACTCTCTCTGTCCTCCTCTCTCTCTGTCCCCCTCTCTCTCTTCCCCCGTCTCTCTGTCCCTCTCTCTGTCCCACCCTCTCTCTGTCCCCCCTCTCTCTGTTCCACTCTCTCTGTCCCCCTCTCTCTCTGTCCCCCCTCTCTCTGACTCCCCGCTGTAGCCCTTTCTCTCCCCCTCTCTCTTCCCCACTTTGTACGCCCCTCTATGACACCCACTCTCTGACCACCTCCCTCTGACCCCCTTTCTGTCCCCCCTCTGTGTCCCCCCTCTCGGTCCCCCTCTCCGTCCCGCCCTCTGTTCCCCCTTCTCTGTCCCCCTCTCTCTGCCCACCCTCTCTCTGTTCCACTCTCTCTGTCCCCCTCTCTCGGTCTCCCTCTCTCTGTCCCCCCTCTCTCTGTCCCTCCTCTCTCTGTCCCCCTCTCTCTCTGTCCCCCTCTCTCTGTCCCCCTCTCTCTCTGTCCCCCCTCTCTCTGACTCCCCGCTGTAGCCCTTTCTCTCCCCCTCTCTCTTCCCCACTTTGTACACCCCTCTATGACAGCCACTCTCTGACCACCTCCCTCTGACCCCCTTTCTGTCACCCCTCTGTGTCCCCCCTCTCGGTCCCCTTCTCCGTCCCGCCCTCTGTTCCCCCTTCTCTGTCCCCCTCTCTCTGCCCCCTCTCTCTGACCCCTCTCTCTGTAGCCTGCCCTCTCTCCCACTCTCTCTCCCCCTCTCTCTCTCCCACTCTGTACCCCACTCTCTGTCCCCCACTCTCTGACCCCCTCCCTCTGACCCTCTCTCTCTGTCCCCCTCTCTGTCCCCCCTCTCTGTTACCCCCCTCTGTCCACCTCTTCCTGTCCCCATCTTTCTTTGTCCCGCCCTCTCTGCCCCCCCTCTCTGTCCCCATATCCCTGCCCCCGCTCCCTGTCCCCCTCTCTCTGTCGCCCTCTCTCTGTAGCCCTAGTTTGTCGCCCTATCTCTGTTCCCCACTCTCTGATCCCCACTCTCTGTCCCCCCGTCTCTGTTCCCCTCTCTCTGTGCCATCTGTCTCTCTGCCCCCCTCTCACTGTCCCCCTCTCTCTGTGCCCCCTCTCTGTCCTCCCTCTTTGTCCTTTCCTATTTTGCCCGTCCCCTCTGCCCCCCTCTGTCCCGCCTCTCTCTGTTCCTCCTCTCTTTCCGTCCCCATCTCTGTGTCTCCTCTCTCTGTCCTCTCCCTCCCGTCCTCCCGCCCCTTCTGTCCCCCACTCTCTGCATCCCCCCATTCTCTGTCCCCCTCTCTCTGACCCCTTCTCTCTTCCCCACTCTGTACCCCGTCTCTGCCCCCACTCTCTGTCCCCCTCTATCTCCCCCACTCTCTGTGCCCCTCTATCTGTAGCACTCTCTGTGTCCCCCTCACCCTCTGTCCCCCTCTCTCTCTGCCCCTTCTCTCTCTGTCCACCTCTCTCTGTCGCCCTCTCTCTCCCCACGCTCTCTGCCCCCTCTCTCTGTCGCCCTCTCTCTGCCCCCCTCTCTGACCCCCCTCTCTCTGACCCCCTCTCTCTCTGCCCACCTCTCTCTGTCGCCCTCTCTGTCCCCTGCTCTCTGCCCCATCTCTCTGTCCCCCTCTCTCTCTGTCTCCCTCACTCTCTGTCCCCACATCTCTCTTTCCCCACCTCTCTCTGTTCCCCCCCCTCTCTGTCCCCCCCTCTCTTCCCCCTCCCGTCCACGTCTCTCTGTCCCCGTCTCTCTGTCCCCCTCTCTCTCCCTCTCTCTCTGTCCACTCTCTCTCTTCCCCCTCTCTCCCCCCGTCTATCTCTGTCCTCCTCTCTCTCTGTCGCCCTCTCTCTCTGTCCGCCTCTCTCTCTGTCCCTCTCTCTGTCCCCCCTCTCTCTGTACCCCGTCCCCCTTCTCTCTGTCCCCCCTCTCTGTCCCCCCTCTCTCTGTCTCCCTCTCTCTGTCCCCCTCTCTCTGTCTCCCTCTCTCTGTACTCACTCTCTCTGACCCTCCTCTCTCTGTCCCCCTCTCTCTCTGTCCCCCTCTCTCTCTATCCCCTCTCTCTGTCCCCCTCTCTCTCTGTCGCCGTCCCTCTCTGTCCCCTCTCTCTGTGCTCCCCTCTCTATCTCCCCTCTTTGTCCCTTCCTACTCTGCCCCTCCCCTCTGTCCCCCCCCGCCTCTCTCTCTTCCTCCTTTCTTTCTGTCCCCCCTCTCTGTGCTTCCTCTCTCTGTCCTCTTCCTCATGTCCCCCCAGCCCCCCTCTGTCCCCCCTCTCTCTGACCCCTTCTCTCTCCCCCACTCTGTAACCCTCTCTCTGTCCCCCACTCTCTGTCCCCCTCTATCTCCCCCACTCTCTGTGCCCCTCTCTCTGTGGCCCTCCCTCTGTCCCCCTGTCCCTCTGTCCGCCTCTCCTTCTTCCCCCCTCTCTCTGTCCACCTCTCTCTGTCGCCCTCTCTCTGACCCCTTCTCTCTCCCCCACTCTGTAACCCTCTCTCTGTCCCCCACTCTCTGTCCCCCTCTATCTCCCCCGCTCTCTGCCCCCTCTCTCTGTCGCCCTCTCTCTGCCCCCCTCTCTGTCCCCTCATTCTCTGCCCCCTCTCTCTGTCCACTCTCTCTCTGCCCCCTCTCTCTCTGACCCCCTCTCTCTGTCCCCCTCTGTCTGTCACCCACTCTCTGTTGCCCACTCTCTGTCGCCTACTGTCTGTCCACCATTCCCTGCCCCCAATCCCTGTCCCCATCTCCCAGTTCCCCTCTCTCTGTCCCCCGCTCTCTCTGTCGTCGTCTCTCTGTCGCCCTCGCTTTGTCGCCCTCTCTCTTTCCCCCACTCTCTGTCCCCCACTCTCTGTCCCCCACTCTCTGTCCCCCCTCTCTCTGTTCCCCTCTCTCTGTCCCCCTCTCTCTGTTCCCCTCTCTCTGTTCCCCTCTCAATGTCCCCCTCTCTGTCTGTTCCCCTCTCTATCTGTCCCCTCTCTCTGTGACCACTCTCTCTGCCCCCTTCTCTCTGTGCCCCTCTCTCTGTGCCGTCCCCGTTCCCCCTTCCGTCCCCGTCTCTCTGTCCCCCGTCTCTCCTTCCCCCCTCTCTCCCTCTCTCTCTGGCCTCCTCTCTCTCTGTCCCCCTCTCTCTCTTTCCCCCCACCCCCTGTCCTTCTCTCTGTCCCCCCTCTCTCTGCCCCCCTCTCTCTGACCCACTCTGTCTGTCCCCCTCTCTCGGTCTCCCTCTCTCTGTCCCCCTCTCTCTCTGTCCCTCCTCTCTCTGTCCCCCTCTCTCTCTCTGTCCCTCTCTCTCTGTCCCCCCTCTCTCTCTGTCCCCCTCTCTCTCTGTCCCACTCTCTCTGTCCCCCTCTCTCTGTCTCCCTCTCTCCGTCCCCCCTCTCTTCCCCTCTCTCTGTCCCCCTCTCTCTCTGTCCCCGTCTCTCTGTGCCTCCTCTCTGTCTCCCCTCTTTGTCCCTTCCTATTCTGCCCCTCCATTCTGTCCCCCCATCCCGCCTCTCTCTGTTCTTCCTCTCTTTCTGTCCCCACTCTCTGTGCCTCCTCTCTCTGTCCTCTCCCTCCCGTCCCCGCTGCCCCCTCTGTCCCCCACTCTCTGCATCTCACCATTCTCTGTCCCCCTCTCTCTGACCCCTTCTCTCTCCCCCACTCTGTAACCCTCTCTCGGTCCCCCAGTCTCTGCCCCTTCTCCCTCTGTCCCCATCTCTCTCTGCCCCGGCTCTCTCTGTCCACCTCTTTCTGTCGCCCTCTCTCTTCCCCGCTCTCTGCCCCTCTCTCTGTCCCCCCCCCCGACGCCCTCTCTATCTGTCCCCGTCTGTCTCTGTGCCCCCCCGCTCTCTGCCCCCCTCTCTCTGTCGCCCTCTCTCTGTCCCCCTCACTCTCTGCCCCCTCTCTCTGTGAGAGGCAGAGAGTGAGGGGGACAGCTATTACAAGGGGGCATAGCTTTAAATTAAGGGGGGAGGTAGATATAGGACTGATGTTAGGGTTAGGTTCTTCACTCAGCGAGTCGTAAGTTCATGGAATGCCCTGCCAGTAGCAGTGGTGGACTCTCCCTCTTTATGGGTATTTAAGCGGGCATTGGATAGGTATATGGAGGATAGTGGGTTAGTGTATGTTAGGTGGGCTTTGATCGGCGCAACATCGAGGGCCGAAGGGCCTGTACTGCGCTGTATTCTTCTATGTTCTGTGTTCTATCTCTCTGTCCACTCTCTCTCTGCCCTCTTTCCCAGTGCCCCCTCTGTCTGTCCCCATCTGTCTGTCCCCCTCTCTCTCTGACTCCGTCTCTCTGACAACCTCTATCTCCCCCTCTCTCTGTCCCTCTCTCTCTGTCGCCCACTCTCTGTCGCCCACTCTCTGTCCCCCACTCTTGTCCCCCACTCCCTGTCCCCCACTCCCTGTCCCCATCTCCCTGTCCCCCTCTCCCTGTCCGGCTCTCTCTCTGTCGCCCTCTCTCTGTCGCCCCGCTTTGTCGCCCTCTCTCTGTCCCCCACTCTCTGTCCCCCCTCACTCTGTTCCCCTCTCTCTGTCCCCCCTCTCTCTCTGCCCCCTCTCTCTCTGCCCCCCGCTCTCTGCCCCCTCACTCTCTCTGCCCCCCGTCTCTCTCTCTGCCCCCCTCTCTCACTGTCCCCCTCTCTCTCTGTTCCCTCTCTCTGTGACTTCTCTCTCTGTCCCCCCTCTCTGTCCCCCCTCTTTGTCCCTTCGTATTTTGCCCCTCCCCTCTGTCTCCCCTCTGTCCCGCCTCTCTCTGTTCCTCCTCTCTTTCTGCCCCCCTCTCTGTGACTCCTCTCTGTCCTCTCCCTCCCATCCCCCGCCTCCCTCTGTCCCCCACTCTCTGCATCCCCCAATCTCTGCCCCCCTCTCTCTGACTCCTTCTCTCTCCCCCACTCTGTAACCCTCTTTCTGTCCCCCACTCTCTGTCCCCCTCTATCTCCCCCACTCTCTGTGTCCCTCTATCTGTAGCCCTCTCTCTGTCCCACTCACCCTCTGTCCCCCTCCCTCGCTCTCTGCCCCATCTCTCTCTGCCCACCTCTCTCTGTCGCCCTCTCTCTCCCCTGCTCTCTGCCCCCTCTCTCTGTCGCCCTCTCACTGTCCCCCTCACTCTCTGCCCCCTCTCTCTGTCCCCTCTCTCTCTGCCCCCTCTCTCACTGCACCCTCTCTCTCTGTTCCCCCGTCCTCCTCTCTCTCTGTCTCGCCCACTCTCTCTGTCCCCACCTCTCTGTCTCCCCTCTCTCTGTCCCCCCCTCCCCCCTCCCCCTCTCTCTCTGTCCTCCTCTCTCTCTGTTCCCCTCTCTCTCTGTCCCCCCTCTCTCTGTCCCCCCTTGCCCCCCTTCTCTGTGTCCCCCCTCTCTTTGTCCCCCTCTCTCTGTCCCCCTCTCTCTGTGCTCCCCGCTCTATCTGCCCTCTTTGTCCCTTCCTACTCTGCCACTCCCCTCTGTCCCCCCTGTCCCGGCTCTTGCTGTTCTTCCTCTCTTTCTGTCCCCCCTCTCTGTGCCTCCTCTCTCTGTCCTCTCCCTCCCGCCCCCCCGCCCCACTCTGTCCCCCACTCTCTGATCCCCACTCTCTGTCCCCCCGTCTCTGTTCCCCTCTCTCTGTGCCATCTGTCTCTCTGCCCCCCTCTCACTGTCCCCCTCTCTCTGTGCCCCCTCTCTGTCCTCCCTCTTTGTCCTTTCCTATTTTGCCCGTCCCCTCTGCCCCCCTCTGTCCCGCCTCTCTCTGTTCCTCCTCTCTTTCCGTCCCCATCTCTGTGTCTCCTCTCTCTGTCCTCTCCCTCCCGTCCTCCCGCCCCTTCTGTCCCCCACTCTCTGCATCCCCCCATTCTCTGTCCCCCTCTCTCTGACCCCTTCTCTCTTCCCCACTCTGTACCCCGTCTCTGCCCCCACTCTCTGTCCCCCTCTATCTCCCCCACTCTCTGTGCCCCTCTATCTGTAGCACTCTCTGTGTCCCCCTCACCCTCTGTCCCCCTCTCTCTCTGCCCCTTCTCTCTCTGTCCACCTCTCTCTGTCGCCCTCTCTCTCCCCACGCTCTCTGCCCCCTCTCTCTGTCGCCCTCTCTCTGCCCCCCTCTCTGACCCCCCTCTCTCTGACCCCCTCTCTCTCTGCCCACCTCTCTCTGTCGCCCTCTCTGTCCCCTGCTCTCTGCCCCATCTCTCTGTCCCCCTCTCTCTCTGTCTCCCTCACTCTCTGTCCCCACATCTCTCTTTCCCCACCTCTCTCTGTTCCCCCCCCTCTCTGTCCCCCCCTCTCTTCCCCCTCCCGTCCACGTCTCTCTGTCCCCGTCTCTCTGTCCCCCTCTCTCTCCCTCTCTCTCTGTCCACTCTCTCTCTTCCCCCTCTCTCCCCCCCGTCTATCTCTGTCCTCCTCTCTCTCTGTCGCCCTCTCTCTCTGTCCGCCTCTCTCTCTGTCCCTCTCTCTGTCCCCCCTCTCTCTGTACCCCGTCCCCCTTCTCTCTGTCCCCCCTCTCTGTCCCCCCTCTCTCTGTCTCCCTCTCTCTGTCCCCCTCTCTCTGTCTCCCTCTCTCTGTACTCACTCTCTCTGACCCTCCTCTCTCTGTCCCCCTCTCTCTCTGTCCCCCTCTCTCTCTATCCCCTCTCTCTGTCCCCCTCTCTCTCTGTCGCCGTCCCTCTCTGTCCCCTCTCTCTGTGCTCCCCTCTCTATCTCCCCTCTTTGTCCCTTCCTACTCTGCCCCTCCCCTCTGTCCCCCCCGCCTCTCTCTCTTCCTCCTTTCTTTCTGTCCCCCCTCTCTGTGCTTCCTCTCTCTGTCCTCTTCCTCATGTCCCCCCAGCCCCCCTCTGTCCCCCCTCTCTCTGACCCCTTCTCTCTCCCCCACTCTGTAACCCTCTCTCTGTCCCCCACTCTCTGTCCCCCTCTATCTCCCCCACTCTCTGTGCCCCTCTCTCTGTGGCCCTCCCTCTGTCCCCCTGTCCCTCTGTCCGCCTCTCCTTCTTCCCCCCTCTCTCTGTCCACCTCTCTCTGTCGCCCTCTCTCTGACCCCTTCTCTCTCCCCCACTCTGTAACCCTCTCTCTGTCCCCCACTCTCTGTCCCCCTCTATCTCCCCCGCTCTCTGCCCCCTCTCTCTGTCGCCCTCTCTCTGCCCCCCTCTCTGTCCCCTCATTCTCTGCCCCCTCTCTCTGTCCACTCTCTCTCTGCCCCCTCTCTCTCTGACCCCCTCTCTCTGTCCCCCTCTGTCTGTCACCCACTCTCTGTTGCCCACTCTCTGTCGCCTACTGTCTGTCCACCATTCCCTGCCCCCAATCCCTGTCCCCATCTCCCAGTTCCCCTCTCTCTGTCCCCCGCTCTCTCTGTCGTCGTCTCTCTGTCGCCCTCGCTTTGTCGCCCTCTCTCTTTCCCCCACTCTCTGTCCCCCACTCTCTGTCCCCCACTCTCTGTCCCCCCTCTCTCTGTTCCCCTCTCTCTGTCCCCCTCTCTCTGTTCCCCTCTCTCTGTTCCCCTCTCAATGTCCCCCTCTCTGTCTGTTCCCCTCTCTATCTGTCCCCTCTCTCTGTGACCACTCTCTCTGCCCCCTTCTCTCTGTGCCCCTCTCTCTGTGCCGTCCCCGTTCCCCCTTCCGTCCCCGTCTCTCTGTCCCCCGTCTCTCCTTCCCCCCTCTCTCCCTCTCTCTCTGGCCTCCTCTCTCTCTGTCCCCCTCTCTCTCTTTCCCCCCACCCCCTGTCCTTCTCTCTGTCCCCCCCTCTCTCTGCCCCCCTCTCTCTGACCCACTCTGTCTGTCCCCCTCTCTCGGTCTCCCTCTCTCTGTCCCCCTCTCTCTCTGTCCCTCCTCTCTCTGTCCCCCTCTCTCTCTCTGTCCCTCTCTCTCTGTCCCCCTCTCTCTCTGTCCCCCTCTCTCTCTGTCCCACTCTCTCTGTCCCCCTCTCTCTGTCTCCCTCTCTCCGTCCCCCCTCTCTTCCCCTCTCTCTGTCCCCCTCTCTCTCTGTCCCCGTCTCTCTGTGCCTCCTCTCTGTCTCCCCTCTTTGTCCCTTCCTATTCTGCCCCTCCATTCTGTCCCCCCATCCCGCCTCTCTCTGTTCTTCCTCTCTTTCTGTCCCCACTCTCTGTGCCTCCTCTCTCTGTCCTCTCCCTCCCGTCCCCGCTGCCCCCTCTGTCCCCCACTCTCTGCATCTCACCATTCTCTGTCCCCCTCTCTCTGACCCCTTCTCTCTCCCCCACTCTGTAACCCTCTCTCGGTCCCCCAGTCTCTGCCCCTTCTCCCTCTGTCCCCATCTCTCTCTGCCCCGGCTCTCTCTGTCCACCTCTTTCTGTCGCCCTCTCTCTTCCCCGCTCTCTGCCCCCTCTCTCTGTCCCCCCCCCGACGCCCTCTCTATCTGTCCCCGTCTGTCTCTGTGCCCCCCCGCTCTCTGCCCCCCTCTCTCTGTCGCCCTCTCTCTGTCCCCCTCACTCTCTGCCCCCTCTCTCTGTGAGAGGCAGAGAGTGAGGGGGACAGCTATTACAAGGGGGCATAGCTTTAAATTAAGGGGGGAGGTAGATATAGGACTGATGTTAGGGTTAGGTTCTTCACTCAGCGAGTCGTAAGTTCATGGAATGCCCTGCCAGTAGCAGTGGTGGACTCTCCCTCTTTATGGGTATTTAAGCGGGCATTGGATAGGTATATGGAGGATAGTGGGTTAGTGTATGTTAGGTGGGCTTTGATCGGCGCAACATCGAGGGCCGAAGGGCCTGTACTGCGCTGTATTCTTCTATGTTCTGTGTTCTATCTCTCTGTCCACTCTCTCTCTGCCCTCTTTCCCAGTGCCCCCTCTGTCTGTCCCCATCTGTCTGTCCCCCTCTCTCTCTGACTCCGTCTCTCTGACAACCTCTATCTCCCCCTCTCTCTGTCCCTCTCTCTCTGTCGCCCACTCTCTGTCGCCCACTCTCTGTCCCCCACTCTTGTCCCCCACTCCCTGTCCCCCACTCCCTGTCCCCATCTCCCTGTCCCCCTCTCCCTGTCCGGCTCTCTCTCTGTCGCCCTCTCTCTGTCGCCCCGCTTTGTCGCCCTCTCTCTGTCCCCCACTCTCTGTCCCCCCTCACTCTGTTCCCCTCTCTCTGTCCCCCCTCTCTCTCTGCCCCCTCTCTCTCTGCCCCCCGCTCTCTGCCCCCTCACTCTCTCTGCCCCCCGTCTCTCTGCCCCCCTCTCTCACTGTCCCCCTCTCTCTCTGTTCCCTCTCTCTGTGACTTCTCTCTCTGTCCCCCCTCTCTGTCCCCCCTCTTTGTCCCTTCGTATTTTGCCCCTCCCCTCTGTCTCCCCTCTGTCCCGCCTCTCTCTGTTCCTCCTCTCTTTCTGCCCCCCTCTCTGTGACTCCTCTCTGTCCTCTCCCTCCCATCCCCCGCCTCCCTCTGTCCCCCACTCTCTGCATCCCCCAATCTCTGCCCCCCTCTCTCTGACTCCTTCTCTCTCCCCCACTCTGTAACCCTCTTTCTGTCCCCCACTCTCTGTCCCCCTCTATCTCCCCCACTCTCTGTGTCCCTCTATCTGTAGCCCTCTCTCTGTCCCACTCACCCTCTGTCCCCCTCCCTCGCTCTCTGCCCCATCTCTCTCTGCCCACCTCTCTCTGTCGCCCTCTCTCTCCCCTGCTCTCTGCCCCCTCTCTCTGTCGCCCTCTCACTGTCCCCCTCACTCTCTGCCCCCTCTCTCTGTCCCCTCTCTCTCTGCCCCCTCTCTCACTGCACCCTCTCTCTCTGTTCCCCCGTCCTCCTCTCTCTCTGTCTCGCCCACTCTCTCTGTCCCCACCTCTCTGTCTCCCCTCTCTCTGTCCCCCCCTCCCCCCTCCCCCTCTCTCTCTGTCCTCCTCTCTCTCTGTTCCCCTCTCTCTCTGTCCCCCCTCTCTCTGTCCCCCCTTGTCCCCCTTCTCTGTGTCCCCCCTCTCTTTGTCCCCCTCTCTCTGTCCCCCTCTCTCTGTGCTCCCCGCTCTATCTGCCCTCTTTGTCCCTTCCTACTCTGCCACTCCCCTCTGTCCCCCCTGTCCCGGCTCTTGCTGTTCTTCCTCTCTTTCTGTCCCCCCTCTCTGTGCCTCCTCTCTCTGTCCTCTCCCTCCCGCCCCCCCGCCCCACTCTGTCCCCCACTCTCTGCATCTCACCATTCTCTGTCCCCCTCTCTCTGACCCCTTCTCTCTCCCCCACTCTGTAACCCTCTCTCTGTCTCCCTCTATCTCCCACTCTCTCTGTGCCCCTCTCTCTTTCGCCCTCTCTCTGTCCCCCTTCTCTGTCCCCCCTCTCTCTGACCCCCTCTCTCTCTGTCCCCGTCTGTCTCTGTACCCCCACCCCGCTCTCTGCCCCCCTCTCTCTGTCGCCCTCTCTCTGTCCACCTCACTCTCTTCCCCCTCTCACTCTCCACTCTCTCTCTGCCCCCTCTCTCACTGCCCCCCTCTCCCTGTCCAGCTCTATCTGTCCCTCTCGCTCTGTCCCGCCTCTCTCTGTCCCCCTCTCTCTGTTACCCCTTCCGCCTCTCTCTCTGTCCCCCTCTCTCTCTGTCTCCCTCACTCTTTGTCCCCACCTCTCTCTGTACCCTTCTCTCTCTGTCCCCACCTTTCGCGGTCCCCACCTCTCTGTCCCCCCTCTCTGTGCCCCCCCCGTTCACCCTCCCGTCCCCACCTCGCTTTCCCCGTCTCTCTGCCCCCTCTCTCTGTTCCCCCTCTCTGTTCCCCCTCTCTCTCTCCCACTCTCTCTGCCCCCCTCTCTCCCCCTCTCTCTCTGTCCATCTCTCTCTGTCCCCCTTCTCTCTGACCCCCTCTCTCTCCCACCCGCCTCTTTCTGCCCCTCTCTCTCCCACCCGCCTCTCTCTGTCCCTGCCACTCTCTGTCGCCCTGTCTCTGCCCCCTCACTCTCTGCCCCCTCTATCTATGTCCACTCTCTCTCTGCCCCCTCTCTCACTGCCCCTCTCTCTCTGTCCCCCTTTCTCTGTCCCCCTCTCTCTGTACCCACTCTCTCTGTTCCCCCCGTCCACCACTCTCTCTGTTCCCCTCTCTCTGTGTCCCCCTCACTCTCTGTCCCCCTCTCTCTCTGTCCCTATTCTCTCTGTACTCCCTCTCTCTGACCTCCTCCCTATCCCACCCGCCTCTCTCTGTCCCTCCCTCTCTATGTCTCGCTCTCTCTGACCCCTTTCTGTCACCTCCCTCTGTGTCCCCGTCTCTCTGTCCCCACTCTCTCTCTGTCCCCATGCTCTCTCTGTCCCCATCTCTTTCTGTCGCCCTCTCTATCCCTCTTCTCTCTGTCCACTCACGCTCCGTCCATCCCTGCGCCCTCTGTCCCCCACTCAGTCCATCGCCCTCTCTCTATCCCCCTCTCTCTGACCCACACTCTCTAACCCACACTGTACCCATCTCTCTGTCCTCCACACTCTGTCCCCCCTCCCTCTGACCCCCGCTCTCTGTCGCACTCTTTTGGCCCCGTCTCTGTCACCACTCTCTCTGTCCCCCTCTCTCTGTCCCCCTCTCTCTGTCCCCCTCTCCGTGTAGCCCGCGCTCTCCCCCTCTCTCTCGCCCACTCTGTACCCCTCTCTCTGTACCCCACTCTCTATCCGCCCTCACTCGGACCCCCTCACTCTGTCCCCTCCTCTCTGTACCTCTCTCTCAGTCCCCCCCTCGCTGTCACCCCTCTGTCTTTCCCCCTCTCTGTGTAGCCCGCGCTCTCCCCCTCTCTCTCGCCCACTCTGTACCCCTCTCTCTGTACCCCACTCTCTATCCGCCCTCACTCTGACCCCCTCACTCTGTCCCCTCCTCTCTGTCCCTCTCTCTCAGTCGCCACTCTCTATCACCCCTCTCTCTATCAACCTCTCTCTGCCCCCTCTCTCTATCCCCCTCTCTCTGTCCCCCTCTCTCTGTGATCCCCTCTCTCTGACCCCCTCTATCTCCCCCGCTCTCTGTCCCCGCTCTCTGTCGCCCACTCTCTGTCGCCCACTCTCTTTCACCCACTCTCTGCCCCTGCTCCCTGTCCCCCTCTCTGTCGCCCTCACTCTGTCCCCCACTCTCTGTCCCCCACTCTCTGTCCCCCTCTCTCTGTTCTCCATTCTCTTTCCCTCCTCTCTGTCCCCATCCCTCTCTCTCCCCCCACTGTCTACCCCACTCTCTGTCCCCCACTCTCCGTTCACCCTCTCTCTGACCCCCTCTATCTACCCCTACTCTCTATCCCCTCTCTCTCTGCCCCCCTCTCTCTGTACCCCACTCTCTGTTCTCTCTCTCTCTGCTCCGCCCCTCTCTGACCCCCTCTATCTCTCCCTCTCTCTGTCCTACCTCTCTCTTTGCCCCTCTCTCTGTCCCCCTCTCTCTCTGTTCCCGTCTCTCTGCCCCCCCTCTGTCCCCCACTCTCTCAGTCCCAACCTCTCTCTGTTTCCCCCCACCCTCTGTACCCCTCCCTCTGTCCCGTCTCCCTGTCCCTCTCTCTCTGTCCCCCCCTCTCTGTCCCCCTCTCTCTGTCCCCCCTCTCTCTGTCACCCCTCTCTCTGTCTCCCCCCTCTCTCTTTCCTCCTCTCTCTCTGCCCCCCTCTCTCTTTCCCCCCCTCTCTGTCCTCTCTCTCTCTGTGCCCCCTCTTTGTCCCTTCCTATTCTGCCCCTCCCCTCTGTCCTCTCCCTCCTGTCCCCCCTGCCTCCTCTGTCCCCCACTCTCTGCATCCCCACATTCTCTCTCCCCCTCTCTGTGACCCCTTCTCTCTCCCCCACTCTGTAACCCTCTCTTTGTCCCCCACTCTCTCTGTCCCCCTCTCTCTCTGCCCCCTCTCTCCCTGTCCACCACTCTGTCCCCTCTCTCTCCCCCACTCTCTGCCCCCTCTCTCTGTCGCCCTCTCTCTGCCCCCTCACTCTCTGCCCCCCTCTCTCTGTCCACGCTCTCTATGCCCCCTCTCTCACTTTCCCCCCTCTCTCTGTCACCCTCTCTCTATCCCCCTCTCTCTGACCCCCCTCTCTCTGTCCCCCCTTTCTCTGGCCCACCTCTCTCTGTTCCCCTCTCTCTCTGTTCATCTCTCTCTGCCCCCGTCTGTCTCTATATGCCCCGCTGTCTGCCCCCTCTCTCTGTCGCCCTCTCTCTGCTCCCCTCACTCTCTGCCCCCTCTCTCTCTGTCCAGTTTCTCTCTGCCTCCTCCCTCACTGCCCCCTCTCTCTGTCCCCATCTCTCTTTCCCCCCCTCTCTGTCCCCCTCTCTCTCTGTCCCCCTCTCTCTGTCCCCCTCACTCTCTGTCCCCCTCTCTCCCTGTCCCCCTCTCTCTGTCCCCCTCACTCTCTGAACCTCCTCTCTCTCCCGCTCTCTCCCCCACTCTCTGCCCCCTCTCTCTGTCGCCCTCTCTCTGCTCCCCTCACTCTCTGCCCCCTCTCTCTCTGTCCACTCTCTCTCTGCCTCCTCCCTCACTGCCCCCTCTCTCTGTCCCCTTCTCTCTTTCCCCCCCTCTCTGTCCCCCTCTCTCTCTGTCCCCCTCTCTCTGTCCCCCTCACTCTCTGTCCCCCTCTCTCCCTGTCCCCCTCTCTCTGTCCCCCTCACTCTCTGTACCTCCTCTCTCTCCCGCTCTCTCCCCCACTCTCTGCCCCCTCTCTCTGTCGCCCTCTCTCTGACCCCTCACTCTCTGCCCCACCTCTCTGTCCACTCTCTCTCTGCCCCGTCTCTCACTGCCCCCCCTCTCTGTCCCCCTCTCGCTGTCCCCCTCTCTCTGTCCCCCCTCTCTCTGTCCCCCCTTTCTCTGGCCCCCCTCTCTCTGTCCCCCTCTTTCTGTCCCCGTCTGTCTCTGTACCCCCCACTCTCTGCCCCCTCCCTCTGTCGCCCTCTATCTGCTCCCCTCACTCTCTGCCCCCTCTCTCTCTGTCCACTCTCTCTCTGCCCCTTCTCTCACTGCCCCCCTCTCTCTGTCCCCCCTCTCTGTCCCCCTCTCTCTGTCCCCCTCTCTCTGTCTTCCTCTCTGTGCCCACTCTCTGTCTCCTCTCAATGATTCCCCGTCTCTCTGACCCACTCTCTGTTCCCTCTCTCTCTTTGTCCCTGTGCTCCTCTGCCCCCATCCCTTTATGTCCCCTCTCTCTATCACTTTTCTCTCTGTCCTCTCCTTCTCCTTCCCCCTGCACCCCTCTGTCCCCCACTCACTCCATCTCCCCTCTCTCTGTCCCCCCCTCTCTGTCCCCCTCTCTCTGTACCCCTCTCTCGGTCCCCATCTCTCGGTCCCCCTCTCTCTGACCCCCTCTCGCTCCGCCACACTGTAGCCCTCTTTTTGTCACCCTCTCTCTGTCCCCATCTCTCTGTCCCCGTGCTCTCTCTGTCCCAAACTCTTACTGTCCCCCTCTCTGTCCCTCCTCTCTCTGTCCTCTCCCTCTCCGTCCCCCACCACCCACCCTCTGTCCCCCACTCTCTGCATCCCCCCACTCTCTGTCCCCTTCTCTCAGTCCCCAAGCCCTCTGTCCCTTTCTCTCTGTTGCCCTCGCTCTACTCCCTCTCTGTTACCACTCCATCTGTCCTCCCGTCCCCCCCTCTCTGTCCCCGTCTGTCTGTCCACGTGCTCTCTCTGTCCCTTTTTCTTACTGTCCCCCCTGTGTCCCTCCTCTCTCTGTCCTCTCCCTCTCCGTCCCCCCCGCCCACCCTCTGTCCCCCACTCTCTGCATCTCCCCACTCTCTGTCCCCTTCTCTCTGTCCCCCTCTCTCTGTCCCATACTCTCTGTCACCCTCTCTCTGACACCCTCTCTTTCCCCCACTCTCTACCCCTCTCTCTGTCCCCACTCTCTGTCCCCACTCCCTCTGTCCCCCTCTGTCAGTCCACTGCTCTCTGACCCCTCTCTCTGACCCCCTTTGTCGCCCTCTCTCTGCCCCCTCTCAGTCACCGTCGCTCTTTCCCCCCTCCCTCTGTCTCCCTCTCTCTGCCCCCACCTGCGCCCCCTCCTTCTCTCTCCCCCGCTCTCTATAACCTCTCTCTCTGTCCCCCGCTCTTTGCCCCCGCTCTGTCACCGTCGCTCTCCCCCCCTCCCTCTGTCCCCATCTCTCTGTACCCGTTGTCTCTCTGCCCCCTCTCTCTCTGCCCCCTCTCTCTCTGCCCCCTCTCTCTCTGTCGCCATCTCTCTGCCCCCCTCTCCCTCTCTCTGTCCCCCATCTCTGTCCCCCCTCTCTCTGTCCCCCCTATCTCTGTCTCCCTCTCTCTGTCCCCCTCTCTCTGCCCCCCTCTCTCTGTTTCCCCCTCGCTCTCTGTCCCCCTCTCTCTGTCCCCCTCCCTCTGTCCCCCTCCCTCTGTCCCCCTCTCTCTGTTACCCTCTCTCTGTCCCCCTCTCTCTGTTCCCCCTCTCTCTCTGTCCCCCTCTCTCTCTGTCACCCCCTCTCTGTCATCGTCTCTCTGTCCCCCGCTCTCTGTCCCCCCTCTCTGTCCCCCACTCTCTCTGTCCCCCCTCTGTCTGTCCCCCTCTTTCTGCCCCCTCTCTGTCATCGTCTCTCTGTCCCCCGCTCTCTGTCCCCCCTCTAGCTGACCCCCTTTCTGTCCCCCTCTCTCTATCGCCCTCTCTCTGACACCCTCTCGCTGTCCCCCTGCCTCTCTCTATCACCCTTCTTTGTCCCCCTCTCTCTCTTTACCGCTCTCTCTGTTCCCCCTCTCTCACTGTCCCCCTCTCTCTCTGACACCCTCTCTCGCGTCCCCCTCTGTATCACCTTCTCTCTGTTCCTCTCTCACTTACCCCCTCTATCTCCCCCACTCTGTGCCCCTCTCTCTTTCGCCCTCTCTCTGTCCCCCATCTCTCTGTCCCCCACTCTCTCTGTCCCCCACTCTCTCTGTCTCCCCCTCTCTCTGTCCCCCTCTCTCTCTGACCCCCTCTCTGTCCCCCTCTCTCTGTCCCCCTCTCTCTGTCCCCCTCTCCTCTGTTTCCCTCTCCTCTGTCCCCCTCTCCCTCTGTCCCCCCTCTATCGGTCCCCCTCTCTCTGACCCCATCTACCTCCCCCACTGTCTGTCCGCCTCTCTCTGTACCCCTCTCTCTGCCCCCACTCTCTGTCCCCCTCTCTCTCTGTTCCCTCTCTCGCTGTCCACCTCTATCTCCCCACTCTCTGTGCCTCTCTCTCTGACCCCTTCTAATTCTCTTTCTTTCTGTCCCTCTCTCTCTGACACCCTCTATCTCCCCCACTTCTCTGTCCGCTCTCTCTTTGTCTCCTCTCTCTCTGTCCCCTCTCTCTGTCCCCCACTCTCTGACCCCCTCTCTCTGACCCCTCTTTCTATCTGTCCTCTCTCTCTCTGTCCCCCTCTATCTCCCCCATTCTCTGTGCCCCTCTTTCTGTCACCCTCTCTCTGACCCCCTCTATCTCCCCCACTCTCTGTTTCCCTCTCTCTGTCCCCCTCCCTCTGACCCGCTCTTCCTCCCCCTCTTTTTGTCCCCCTCTTTTTGTCCCCCTCTCTCTCTGCCCCCCTCTATCTCGCCCCTCTCTGTGCACCTCTCTCTGTCCCCCTCTCTCTGTCCCTCTCTATCTGCCACCCTCTGCCTTACTCCCGCCTCTCCCTTTCCCCCTCGCTCTCTGTTCCCCTCTCTCTGCCCCCTCTCTCTGTCCCCCTCTTTCTCTGTCCCCCTCTTTCTCTGTCCCCCTCTCTCTGCCCCCCTCTCTCTCTGCCCCCTCTCTCTCTTCCCCCTCTCTCTGTCGCCATCTCTCTGCCCCCTCTCTCACTGTCCCCCTCTCTCTCTCTGACACCCTCTCTCGCGTCCCCCTCTGTAGCACCTTCTCTCTGTTCCCCTCTCACTTACCCTCTCTATCTCCCCCACTCTGTGCCCCTCTCTCTTTCGCCCTCTCTCTGTCCCCCATGTCTCTGTCCCCCATCTCCCTGTCCCCCCAACTCTATGTCCCCCCTCTGTCCCCCACTCTCTGTCCCCCCTCTATCTGTCCCCCAATCTCTCTGTCCCCCCTCTCTCAGTCCCCCTCTCTCTCTGACCCCCTCTCTGTCCCTCTCTCTCTGTCCCCCTCTCCTCTGTTCCCCTCTCCCTCTGTCCCCCCTCTCTCTGAACCCATCGATCTTCCCCACCGTCTGTCCGCCTCTCTCTGTACATCTCTCTCTGCCCCTACTCTCTCCCACCCGACTCTCTCTATACCCCCTCACTGCAGTCCCCCATCTGCCGCCCCTCTCTCGGGCCCCCCCGTCTGTGTTCCGCCTCTCTCTAACTCCCTCTATCTCCCCCACTCTCTGTCCCCATCTCTCTCTATGTCCCCCTCTCTCTGTCCACCCCTCTCTCTGTCCCCCTCTCTCACTGTCCCCCCTCTCTCGGTCCCCCCTCTCTCTGACCCCATCTATCTCGCCCACAGTCTGTCCGCCTCACTCTGTACCCCTCTCTCTGCCCCGACTCTCTGTCCCATCTCTCTCTGTCCGCCACTATCTCCCCCACTCTCTGTGCCGCTCTCTCTGACCCCTTTTGCTTCCCTCTCTTTCTGTCCCCCTCTCTCTGACCCCCTCTATCTCCCCCACTTCTCTCTCCGCTCTCTCTCTGTCCCCTCTCTCTCTGCCCCCCCTCTCTCTGTCGCCCCTCTCTCTGTCCCCCTCTCTCTGTACCCCACTCTCTCTGTCGCCCACCTCTCTCTGTCCCCTCTCTCTGTCCCCCCTCTCTGACCCCCTCTCTCTGTCCCCCTCTTTCTATCTGTCCCCTCTCTCTCTCTGTCCCCCTCTATCTGCCCCATTCACTGTGCCCCTCTCTCTGTCCCCCTTTCTCTGACCCCCTCTACCTCCCCCTCTTTCTGTCACCCTCTCTCTGACCCCTCTATCTCCCCCACTCTCTGTTCCCCTAACTCTGTCCCCCTCCCTCTGACCCGCTCTTCCTCCCCCTCTTTTTGTCCCCCTCTTTTTGTCCCCCTCTCTATCTACCCCCCTCTATCTCGCCCCTCTCTATTCCCCTCTCTCTGTCCCCTTCTCTCTGATACCCTCTATCTCCCCCACTCTCTGTGTCCCTCTCTCTGTGCCCCTCTCTCCGTCCCCCTCTCTCTGTCGCCCTCTTTCTCCCACCCACCTCTTTCGGACCCCCTCTCTATCCCATCCAACTCTGTCTCTGTCCCCCTCTCTCTCTGCCCCTTCTCTCTGTCTCCCTCCCTTTGACCACCTCTATCTCCCCCTCTCTCTGTCAACCTCTCTCTGTCACCCTCCCTCTGTCCCCCCCTCTCTCTCCCACCCGCCTCTCTATCCCCCCTCTTTGTCCCCCTCTCTCTCTGTCCCCCTCTTCTCAGTCGGGCTCTCTCTGTTCCCCCTATCTCTGTCCCCCACTCTCTTTCCCACCCACCTCTCTCGGACACCCTCTCTCTCCCACCCGCCTCTCTCTCTGTCCCCCTCTCTCTGTCCCCCTCTCTCTCTGCCCCCTCTCCCTGTCCCCCTCTCTCTGTCCCCTCTATCTCTCCCCGCTCTCTGTACCCTTCTGTGTCGCCCTCTCTCTGCTGCATCTCTCTCTGCCCCCCCCCTGACCCACTCGTTCTCTCTGCCCTCACTCTCTCCATCCCCCTACTGTCTGCCACCGTCTCTCTGACCGCCTCTCTCTCCCCCAGCCTGTACCCCTCTCTCTGTACCCCACTCTCTGTCCTTCTCTCTCTGTCCCCCTCAATATCCCCCTCTCTCTGACCCCCTTAATCTCCCCCACTCTCTGTGCCCCTCTCTCTGTCGGCCTCTCTCTGCCCCCTCTCACTTCCACCCACCTCTCCCTTTCCCCATCTCTCTCTGTCCCCCTCTCTCTGTCCCACTCTATCTGCCACCCTCTCCCTTCCTCCCGCCTCTCTCATTCCCCCTCTCTATGTCCCCCTCTTTATCTGCACCCGTCTCTCTCTGACCCCTCTCTCTCTGCCCGCGCTCTCTGTCTTCCTCTCTCTCTGTCCCTCTCTCTTTGTCGCCATCTCTCTGCCCCCTCCCTCACTGTACCCCTCTCTCTCAGACACCCTCTCTCGCGTCCCCCTCTGTATCACCCTCTCTCTGTTCCCCTCTCACTTACCCCTCTATCTCCCCCACTCTGTGCCCCTCTCTCTTTCACCCTCTCTCTGTGCCTCTCTCTCTGTCCCCCTCTCTCTGTCGCCCTCTTTCTCCCACCCGCCTCTTTCGGACCCCCTCTCTCTCCCACTCGCCTCTCTCTCTTTCGCCCTCTCTCTGTCACCTCTCTCCGTCCCCTCTATCTCTCCCCCGCTCTCTGCCCCCCTCTCTGTCGCCCTCTCTCTGCTCCGTCCCTCTCTGACCCCCTCTCTGACCCCCTCTCTCTGTCCCCCACTCTCTCCATCCCCGCACTCTCTGTTCCACTCTCTCTGACCCCCTTTCTCTCCAGCAATCTCTGTCCCCAATTCTCTGTCCCTCTCTATATCCCCCTGCCTCTGTCCCACTCTCTATGAACCCCTCTATCTCCCCCACTCTCTGTGTCCATCTCTCTGTTGGCCTCTCTCTGCCCCCTCTCCCTTCCACCCGCCTCTCTCTTCCCCCCTCTCTCTGTCCCCCCCTCTCTCTCTCCCCCTCTCTCTCTGTCCTCCTCTCTCTGTCCCCCTCTCTCTCTGTCCCCCTCTCTCTCTGACCCCCTCTCTCTCTGTCCCCCTCTCTCTCTGACCCCCTCTCTCTCTGTCCCCCTCTCTCTCAGACCCCCTCTCTCTCTGTCCCCCTCTCTCTCTGACCCCCTCTATCTCCCACACTCTCTGTGTCCCTCTCTCTGTTGGCCTCTCTCTGCCCCCTCTCCCTTCCACCCGCCTCTCTCTTCCCCCCTCCCTCTGTCCCCTTCTCTCTCTTCCCCCCCCTCTCTGTCCCCCTCTATTTCCCCCACACTCTGTCCCCCCTCTCTCTGTCCCCCCTCTCTCTGTCCCCCCCTGTCTCTGTCCCCCCTCGCTCTGTTCCTCTCTCTCTGACCCCCTCTCTCTCTGTCCCCCTCTCTCTCTGACCCCCTCTCTCTCTGTCCCCCTCTCTCTCTGACCCCCTCTCTCTCTGTCTCCCTCTCTCTCTGACCCCCTCTATCTCCCCCACACTCTGTACCCCTCTCTCTCTGTCCCCCTCTCTCTCTGACCCTCTCTCTCTCTGACCCCCTCTCTCACTGTCCCCCTCTCTCTCTGACCCCCTCTCTCACTGTCCCCCTCTCTCTCTGACCCCCTCTCTCTCTGTCCCCCTCTCTCTCTGACCCCCTCTCTCACTGTCCCCCTCTCTCTCTGACCCCCTCTCTCTCTGTCCCCCTCTCTCTCTGAGCCCCTCTCTCTCTGTCCCCCTCTCTCTCTGACCCCCTCTATCTCTCCCACACTCTGACCCCCTCTCTCTCTGTCCCCCTCTCTCTCTGGCCCCTGCTCTGATGCCTCTTTTTGCAACCCCCTCTCTCTCTGTCCCCCTCTCTCTCTGACACCCTCTCTCTCTCAGTCCCCTCTCTCTCTGTCCCCCTCTCTCTCTGTCGCCCTCTCTCTGCCCCATCTCTCTGCCCCCTCTATATCCCCCTCTCTCTGTCCCCCTCTCTGACCACCTCTCTTTGCCCCCTCACTCTGTCCCCCTCTCTCTCTGCCCCCTTCTCTCTCTGTCCCCCTCTCTCTGTCGACCTCTGTCTGTCCCCCTCTCTCTCTGTCCTCCTCTCTCTCTGGCCCCTTCTCTGATGCCTCTTTTTGCAACCCCCTCTCTCTCTGTCCCCCTCTCTCTCTGTCACCCTCTCTCTCTGTCGCCATCTGTATGCCCCCTTCTCTCACTGTCCCCCTCCATATCACCATCTCACTGTCGCCCTCTCTCTGCCCCTCTCTCATTCTCCTCTCTCTCTGCCCCCTCTCTCTATGCCCCCCTCCCACTGTCCCCCTGTGTCTGTCCCCATCTCTCTCTGCCCCTCTCTCTCTACCCCATTCTCTCTCTGTCCCGCTTTCTCTCTGTCCTGCTCTTTCTCTGTCCCCCTCTCTCTGTCCCCCTCTCTCTCTGGCCCCCCCCTCTCTTCCCCCCCTCTCTCTGTCCCCCTCTCTTTCTGACCTCCTCTCTATCTCTGACCCCCTCTATCTCCCCTTCTCTCTGTCACCCTCTCTCTGTCACCCTCTCTCTCTGTCCCCCACTCTCTGACCTCCTCTCTCTCTAACCCCCTCTCACTCTCTGTCCCCCTCTCTCTGTCCCCCTCTCTCTCTGACCCCCTCTCTATCTCTGACCCCCTCTATCTCCCCTTCTCTCTGTCCCCCTCTCTCTGTCACCCTCTCTCTCTGTCCCCCAGTCTCTGCCCTCCTCTCTCTCTAACCCCCTCTCTCTCTGTCCCCCTCTCTCTGTCACCACTCTCTCTGTACCCCCTCCCTCTTTCCCCCCTCTCTATGTGCCCCCTCTCTCTGTCCCCCTCTGACTATGCCCCTCTCTTTCTTCCCCCATCACTCTGTCCCCCTCTCTCTGTCCCCTCTCTATCTGTCCCCTCTCTCTCTGTCCCTGTCTATCTCCCCCACTCTCTATCCCCCACTCTCTGTCCCCCACTCTCTGTGCCTCTCTCTCTCTGTCCCCCTCTTTTTGTCCCCTCTCTCTGTCCAACTCTGTCTCCCCCACTCTCTGTACCCCTCTCTTTGTCGCCTTCTCTCTGACCTCCTCTATCGCCCCCACTCTCTGTGCTTCTCTCTCTTTCCCCTTCCCTTTGAAGACCTCTATCTCCCCCTCTGTCTGTCCCCCACTCCCCCTCCCCCTCTCTCTCCCACCCGCCTCTCTATTCCCCATCTTTATCCCCCTCTCTCTCTCTGTGCCCCTCGCTCTCAGTCTGGCTCTCTCTGTTCACCCTATCTCTGTCCCCCTGTCTCTCCGACGCGCCTCTCTCGGACCCCCTCTTTCTCCCACCCGCCTCTCTCTCTCGGTCCCTCTCTCACTGTCCCCCCTCTCTATCGCCCTGTCTCTGCTCCGACTATCTCTGCCCCTCTCTCTGACCCCCTCTCTCTCTATCCCCCACTCTCTCCATCCCACACTCTCTGTTTCCCCCTTTCTGACCCCCTCTCTCTACCCCAATCTGTACGCCTCTCTCCGTCCCCCACTCTCTTTCCCCCTCTCTCTGTCCCTCTCTATATCCCCTCTCTCTGTCCCCCTTTCTCTGACCCCCGCTATCTCCCCACTCTCTGTGCCCCTCTCTCTGTCGCGCTCTCTCTGACCCCCTCTACCTTCCATCTGCCTCTCTCTCTTTCCCCCCCTCTCGATCCCCCTCTCTCTCTGTCCCCCTCTGTCTCCCCCACACTTTGTCCCCCCTCTCTCTGTCCCTCCTCTCTCTGATCCCCGCTCACTCCCCCTCTTTTTGTCCCCCTCTCTCTGTCCCCCTCTATCACCCCCACACTCTGTCCCCCTCTCTCTGTCCCTTCTCTCTGACACCCTCTATCTCCCCCTTTTTTGTCCCCCTCTCTCTGTCCCCCTCTACCACCCCCACACTCTGTACCCCTCTCTCTGTCCCTTTCTCTCTGACCCCCTGTATCGCCCCCACTCTCTGTGCCCCTCTCTCTGTTCCCCTCCCTTTGACCACCTCTATCTCCCCATCTCTCGGACCCCCTCTCTCTCCCACCCGCCTCTCTCTCTCTGTACCCATCTCTGTGTCCCCCTCTCTTTCTGTCCCCCTCTCTCTGTCCCCCTCTCTCTGTCCCCCTCTCTCTGTCCCTCTTTCACTGTCCCCCTCTCTGTCTGTCACCCTGTCTCTGTCTCCCTCTCTCTGTCCCACTCTCTCTCTGTCCCCCCTCTCTCTCTGTCCCCCCTCTCTCTCTGTCCACCCTCTCTCTGTCCCCCCCTCTTTCTGTCCCCCCTCTCTCTCTATCCCCCCCTCTCTCTGTCCCCCCTCTCTCTCTGCCCCCCCCTCACTCACTGTCCCCCTCTCTCACTGTCCCCCCTCTCTCTCTGTCCCCCTCTCTCTCGCCCCCCCCTCTCTGTACCCCCTCTCTCTCTGTCACCCCTCTCTCTGTCCCCCCCTCTCTCTCTGTCCCCGCTCTCTCAGTCCCCCCCTCTATCTCTATCCCCCTCTCTCTCTGTCCCCCCCTCTCTCTGACCCCCCTCTCTCTCTGTCCCCCCTTCTCTCTTTCCCCCCTCTCTCACTGTCCCCCCTCTCTCGCTGTCCACCCTCTCTCTCTGTCCCCCTCTCCCTCTGTCACCCTATCTCTGCTCCGACTCTCTCTGCCCCTCTCTCTGATCCCCTCTCTCTCTCTGTCACCCACTCTCCCAATCCCCCACTCACTGTCCCCCTCTCTCTGACCCACTCTCTCTGAATCCCTCTCATTCCCCCACTCTTGTACCCCTCTCTCTGTCCCCCACTCTGTTTCCCCCTCTCTCTGTCCCCCTTTATATACACCTCTTTCTATCCCCCTTTATCTGACCCCCGCTATCTCCCCCTCTCTCTGTGGCCCTCTCTCTGTCGCACTATCTCTGACGCCCGCCCACTTCCACCCGCCTATCTCTCTTTTCCCACTCTCTCTGTCCCACTCTCTCTGACCTCCTCTCTCTCTGTCCCCCTCTCTCTGTCGCCCTCTTTCTCCCACCCGCCTCTTTCGGACCCCCTCTCTCTCCCACTCGCCTCTCTCTCTTTCGCCCTCTCTCTGTCACCTCTCTCCGTCCCCTCTATCTCTCCCCCGCTCTCTGCCCCCCTCTCTGTCGCCCTCTCTCTGCTCCGTCCCTCTCTGACCCCCTCTCTGACCCCCTCTCTCTGTCCCCCACTCTCTCCATCCCCGCACTCTCTGTTCCACTCTCTCTGACCCCCTTTCTCTCCAGCAATCTCTGTCCCCAATTCTCTGTCCCTCTCTATATCCCCCTGCCTCTGTCCCACTCTCTATGAACCCCTCTATCTCCCCCACTCTCTGTGTCCATCTCTCTGTTGGCCTCTCTCTGCCCCCTCTCCCTTCCACCCGCCTCTCTCTTCCCCCCTCTCTCTGTCCCCCCCTCTCTCTCTCCCCCTCTCTCTCTGTCCTCCTCTCTCTGTCCCCCTCTCTCTCTGTCCCCCTCTCTCTCTGACCCCCTCTCTCTCTGTCCCCCTCTCTCTCTGACCCCCTCTCTCTCTGTCCCCCTCTCTCTCAGACCCCCTCTCTCTCTGTCCCCCTCTCTCTCTGACCCCCTCTATCTCCCACACTCTCTGTGTCCCTCTCTCTGTTGGCCTCTCTCTGCCCCCTCTCCCTTCCACCCGCCTCTCTCTTCCCCCCTCCCTCTGTCCCCTTCTCTCTCTTCCCCCCCCTCTCTGTCCCCCTCTATTTCCCCCACACTCTGTCCCCCCTCTCTCTGTCCCCCCTCTCTCTGTCCCCCCCTGTCTCTGTCCCCCCTCGCTCTGTTCCTCTCTCTCTGACCCCCTCTCTCTCTGTCCCCCTCTCTCTCTGACCCCCTCTCTCTCTGTCCCCCTCTCTCTCTGACCCCCTCTCTCTCTGTCTCCCTCTCTCTCTGACCCCCTCTATCTCCCCCACACTCTGTACCCCTCTCTCTCTGTCCCCCTCTCTCTCTGACCCTCTCTCTCTCTGACCCACTCTCTCACTGTCCCCCTCTCTCTCTGACCCCCTCTCTCACTGTCCCCCTCTCTCTCTGACCCCCTCTCTCTCTGTCCCCCTCTCTCTCTGACCCCCTCTCTCACTGTCCCCCTCTCTCTCTGACCCCCTCTCTCTCTGTCCCCCTCTCTCTCTGAGCCCCTCTCTCTCTGTCCCCCTCTCTCTCTGACCCCCTCTATCTCTCCCACACTCTGACCCCCTCTCTCTCTGTCCCCCTCTCTCTCTGGCCCCTGCTCTGATGCCTCTTTTTGCAACCCCC
Source organism: Chiloscyllium punctatum (assembly GCF_047496795.1). NCBI lineage: Eukaryota > Metazoa > Chordata > Chondrichthyes > Orectolobiformes > Hemiscylliidae > Chiloscyllium > Chiloscyllium punctatum. Next base: position 56,621,881 of record NC_092752.1, read on the forward strand.
TCTCTCTCTGTCCCCCTCTCTCTCTGACACCCTCTCTCTCTCAGTCCCCTCTCTCTCTGTCCCCCTCTCTCTCTGTCGCCCTCTCTCTGCCCCATCTCTCTGCCCCCTCTATATCCCCCTCTCTCTGTCCCCCTCTCTGACCACCTCTCTTTGCCCCCTCACTCTGTCCCCCTCTCTCTCTGCCCCCTTCTCTCTCTGTCCCCCTCTCTCTGTCGACCTCTGTCTGTCCCCCTCTCTCTCTGTCCTCCTCTCTCTCTGGCCCCTTCTCTGATGCCTCTTTTTGCAACCCCCTCTCTCTCTGTCCCCCTCTCTCTCTGTCACCCTCTCTCTCTGTCGCCATCTGTATGCCCCCTTCTCTCACTGTCCCCCTCCATATCACCATCTCACTGTCGCCCTCTCTCTGCCCCTCTCTCATTCTCCTCTCTCTCTGCCCCCTCTCTCTATGCCCCCCTCCCACTGTCCCCCTGTGTCTGTCCCCATCTCTCTCTGCCCCTCTCTCTCTACCCCATTCTCTCTCTGTCCCGCTTTCTCTCTGTCCTGCTCTTTCTCTGTCCCCCTCTCTCTGTCCCCCTCTCTCTCTGGCCCCCCCCTCTCTTCCCCCCCTCTCTCTGTCCCCCTCTCTTTCTGACCTCCTCTCTATCTCTGACCCCCTCTATCTCCCCTTCTCTCTGTCACCCTCTCTCTGTCACCCTCTCTCTCTGTCCCCCACTCTCTGACCTCCTCTCTCTCTAACCCCCTCTCACTCTCTGTCCCCCTCTCTCTGTCCCCCTCTCTCTCTGACCCCCTCTCTATCTCTGACCCCCTCTATCTCCCCTTCTCTCTGTCCCCCTCTCTCTGTCACCCTCTCTCTCTGTCCCCCAGTCTCTGCCCTCCTCTCTCTCTAACCCCCTCTCTCTCTGTCCCCCTCTCTCTGTCACCACTCTCTCTGTACCCCCTCCCTCTTTCCCCCCTCTCTATGTGCCCCCTCTCTCTGTCCCCCTCTGACTATGCCCCTCTCTTTCTTCCCCCATCACTCTGTCCCCCTCTCTCTGTCCCCTCTCTATCTGTCCCCTCTCTCTCTGTCCCTGTCTATCTCCCCCACTCTCTATCCCCCACTCTCTGTCCCCCACTCTCTGTGCCTCTCTCTCTCTGTCCCCCTCTTTTTGTCCCCTCTCTCTGTCCAACTCTGTCTCCCCCACTCTCTGTACCCCTCTCTTTGTCGCCTTCTCTCTGACCTCCTCTATCGCCCCCACTCTCTGTGCTTCTCTCTCTTTCCCCTTCCCTTTGAAGACCTCTATCTCCCCCTCTGTCTGTCCCCCACTCCCCCTCCCCCTCTCTCTCCCACCCGCCTCTCTATTCCCCATCTTTATCCCCCTCTCTCTCTCTGTGCCCCTCGCTCTCAGTCTGGCTCTCTCTGTTCACCCTATCTCTGTCCCCCTGTCTCTCCGACGCGCCTCTCTCGGACCCCCTCTTTCTCCCACCCGCCTCTCTCTCTCGGTCCCTCTCTCACTGTCCCCCCTCTCTATCGCCCTGTCTCTGCTCCGACTATCTCTGCCCCTCTCTCTGACCCCCTCTCTCTCTATCCCCCACTCTCTCCATCCCACACTCTCTGTTTCCCCCTTTCTGACCCCCTCTCTCTACCCCAATCTGTACGCCTCTCTCCGTCCCCCACTCTCTTTCCCCCTCTCTCTGTCCCTCTCTATATCCCCTCTCTCTGTCCCCCTTTCTCTGACCCCCGCTATCTCCCCACTCTCTGTGCCCCTCTCTCTGTCGCGCTCTCTCTGACCCCCTCTACCTTCCATCTGCCTCTCTCTCTTTCCCCCCCTCTCGATCCCCCTCTCTCTCTGTCCCCCTCTGTCTCCCCCACACTTTGTCCCCCCTCTCTCTGTCCCTCCTCTCTCTGATCCCCGCTCACTCCCCCTCTTTTTGTCCCCCTCTCTCTGTCCCCCTCTATCACCCCCACACTCTGTCCCCCTCTCTCTGTCCCTTCTCTCTGACACCCTCTATCTCCCCCTTTTTTGTCCCCCTCTCTCTGTCCCCCTCTACCACCCCCACACTCTGTACCCCTCTCTCTGTCCCTTTCTCTCTGACCCCCTGTATCGCCCCCACTCTCTGTGCCCCTCTCTCTGTTCCCCTCCCTTTGACCACCTCTATCTCCCCATCTCTCGGACCCCCTCTCTCTCCCACCCGCCTCTCTCTCTCTGTACCCATCTCTGTGTCCCCCTCTCTTTCTGTCCCCCTCTCTCTGTCCCCCTCTCTCTGTCCCCCTCTCTCTGTCCCTCTTTCACTGTCCCCCTCTCTGTCTGTCACCCTGTCTCTGTCTCCCTCTCTCTGTCCCACTCTCTCTCTGTCCCCCCTCTCTCTCTGTCCCCCCTCTCTCTCTGTCCACCCTCTCTCTGTCCCCCCCTCTTTCTGTCCCCCCTCTCTCTCTATCCCCCCCTCTCTCTGTCCCCCCTCTCTCTCTGCCCCCCCTCACTCACTGTCCCCCTCTCTCACTGTCCCCCCTCTCTCTCTGTCCCCCTCTCTCTCGCCCCCCCCTCTCTGTACCCCCTCTCTCTCTGTCACCCCTCTCTCTGTCCCCCCCGCTCTCTCTGACACCCTCTCTCTCTCAGTCCCCTCTCTCTCTGTCCCCCTCTCTCTCTGTCGCCCTCTCTCTGCCCCATCTCTCTGCCCCCTCTATATCCCCCTCTCTCTGTCCCCCTCTCTGACCACCTCTCTTTGCCCCCTCACTCTGTCCCCCTCTCTCTCTGCCCCCTTCTCTCTCTGTCCCCCTCTCTCTGTCGACCTCTGTCTGTCCCCCTCTCTCTCTGTCCTCCTCTCTCTCTGGCCCCTTCTCTGATGCCTCTTTTTGCAACCCCCTCTCTCTCTGTCCCCCTCTCTCTCTGTCACCCTCTCTCTCTGTCGCCATCTGTATGCCCCCTTCTCTCACTGTCCCCCTCCATATCACCATCTCACTGTCGCCCTCTCTCTGCCCCTCTCTCATTCTCCTCTCTCTCTGCCCCCTCTCTCTATGCCCCCCTCCCACTGTCCCCCTGTGTCTGTCCCCATCTCTCTCTGCCCCTCTCTCTCTACCCCATTCTCTCTCTGTCCCGCTTTCTCTCTGTCCTGCTCTTTCTCTGTCCCCCTCTCTCTGTCCCCCTCTCTCTCTGGCCCCCCCCTCTCTTCCCCCCCTCTCTCTGTCCCCCTCTCTTTCTGACCTCCTCTCTATCTCTGACCCCCTCTATCTCCCCTTCTCTCTGTCACCCTCTCTCTGTCACCCTCTCTCTCTGTCCCCCACTCTCTGACCTCCTCTCTCTCTAACCCCCTCTCACTCTCTGTCCCCCTCTCTCTGTCCCCCTCTCTCTCTGACCCCCTCTCTATCTCTGACCCCCTCTATCTCCCCTTCTCTCTGTCCCCCTCTCTCTGTCACCCTCTCTCTCTGTCCCCCAGTCTCTGCCCTCCTCTCTCTCTAACCCCCTCTCTCTCTGTCCCCCTCTCTCTGTCACCACTCTCTCTGTACCCCCTCCCTCTTTCCCCCCTCTCTATGTGCCCCCTCTCTCTGTCCCCCTCTGACTATGCCCCTCTCTTTCTTCCCCCATCACTCTGTCCCCCTCTCTCTGTCCCCTCTCTATCTGTCCCCTCTCTCTCTGTCCCTGTCTATCTCCCCCACTCTCTATCCCCCACTCTCTGTCCCCCACTCTCTGTGCCTCTCTCTCTCTGTCCCCCTCTTTTTGTCCCCTCTCTCTGTCCAACTCTGTCTCCCCCACTCTCTGTACCCCTCTCTTTGTCGCCTTCTCTCTGACCTCCTCTATCGCCCCCACTCTCTGTGCTTCTCTCTCTTTCCCCTTCCCTTTGAAGACCTCTATCTCCCCCTCTGTCTGTCCCCCACTCCCCCTCCCCCTCTCTCTCCCACCCGCCTCTCTATTCCCCATCTTTATCCCCCTCTCTCTCTCTGTGCCCCTCGCTCTCAGTCTGGCTCTCTCTGTTCACCCTATCTCTGTCCCCCTGTCTCTCCGACGCGCCTCTCTCGGACCCCCTCTTTCTCCCACCCGCCTCTCTCTCTCGGTCCCTCTCTCACTGTCCCCCCTCTCTATCGCCCTGTCTCTGCTCCGACTATTTCTGCCCCTCTCTCTGACCCCCTCTCTCTCTATCCCCCACTCTCTCCATCCCACACTCTCTGTTTCCCCCTTTCTGACCCCCTCTCTCTACCCCAATCTGTACGCCTCTCTCCGTCCCCCACTCTCTTTCCCCCTCTCTCTGTCCCTCTCTATATCCCCTCTCTCTGTCCCCCTTTCTCTGACCCCCGCTATCTCCCCACTCTCTGTGCCCCTCTCTCTGTCGCGCTCTCTCTGACCCCCTCTACCTTCCATCTGCCTCTCTCTCTTTCCCCCCCTCTCGATCCCCCTCTCTCTCTGTCCCCCTCTGTCTCCCCCACACTTTGTCCCCCCTCTCTCTGTCCCTCCTCTCTCTGATCCCCGCTCACTCCCCCTCTTTTTGTCCCCCTCTCTCTGTCCCCCTCTATCACCCCCACACTCTGTCCCCCTCTCTCTGTCCCTTCTCTCTGACACCCTCTATCTCCCCCTTTTTTGTCCCCCTCTCTCTGTCCCCCTCTACCACCCCCACACTCTGTACCCCTCTCTCTGTCCCTTTCTCTCTGACCCCCTGTATCGCCCCCACTCTCTGTGCCCCTCTCTCTGTTCCCCTCCCTTTGACCACCTCTATCTCCCCATCTCTCGGACCCCCTCTCTCTCCCACCCGCCTCTCTCTCTCTGTACCCATCTCTGTGTCCCCCTCTCTTTCTGTCCCCCTCTCTCTGTCCCACTCTCTCTCTGTCCCCCCTCTCTCTCTGTCCCCCCTCTCTCTCTGTCCACCCTCTCTCTGTCCCCCCCTCTTTCTGTCCCCCCTCTCTCTCTATCCCCCCCTCTCTCTGTCCCCCCTCTCTCTCTGCCCCCCCTCACTCACTGTCCCCCTCTCTCACTGTCCCCCCTCTCTCTCTGTCCCCCTCTCTCTCGCCCCCCCCTCTCTGTACCCCCTCTCTCTCTGTCACCCCTCTCTCTGTCCCCCCCTCTCTCTCTGACACCCTCTCTCTCTCAGTCCCCTCTCTCTCTGTCCCCCTCTCTCTCTGTCGCCCTCTCTCTGCCCCATCTCTCTGCCCCCTCTATATCCCCCTCTCTCTGTCCCCCTCTCTGACCACCTCTCTTTGCCCCCTCACTCTGTCCCCCTCTCTCTCTGCCCCCTTCTCTCTCTGTCCCCCTCTCTCTGTCGACCTCTGTCTGTCCCCCTCTCTCTCTGTCCTCCTCTCTCTCTGGCCCCTTCTCTGATGCCTCTTTTTGCAACCCCCTCTCTCTCTGTCCCCCTCTCTCTCTGTCACCCTCTCTCTCTGTCGCCATCTGTATGCCCCCTTCTCTCACTGTCCCCCTCCATATCACCATCTCACTGTCGCCCTCTCTCTGCCCCTCTCTCATTCTCCTCTCTCTCTGCCCCCTCTCTCTATGCCCCCCTCCCACTGTCCCCCTGTGTCTGTCCCCATCTCTCTCTGCCCCTCTCTCTCTACCCCATTCTCTCTCTGTCCCGTTTTCTCTCTGTCCTGCTCTTTCTCTGTCCCCCTCTCTCTGTCCCCCTCTCTCTCTGGCCCCCCCCCTCTCTTCCCCCCCTCTCTCTGTCCCCCTCTCTTTCTGACCTCCTCTCTATCTCTGACCCCCTCTATCTCCCCTTCTCTCTGTCACCCTCTCTCTGTCACCCTCTCTCTCTGTCCCCCACTCTCTGACCTCCTCTCTCTCTAACCCCCTCTCACTCTCTGTCCCCCTCTCTCTGTCCCCCTCTCTCTCTGACCCCCTCTCTATCTCTGACCCCCTCTATCTCCCCTTCTCTCTGTCCCCCTCTCTCTGTCACCCTCTCTCTCTGTCCCCCAGTCTCTGCCCTCCTCTCTCTCTAACCCCCTCTCTCTCTGTCCCCCTCTCTCTGTCACCACTCTCTCTGTACCCCCTCCCTCTTTCCCCCCTCTCTATGTGCCCCCTCTCTCTGTCCCCCTCTGACTATGCCCCTCTCTTTCTTCCCCCATCACTCTGTCCCCCTCTCTCTGTCCCCTCTCTATCTGTCCCCTCTCTCTCTGTCCCTGTCTATCTCCCCCACTCTCTATCCCCCACTCTCTGTCCCCCACTCTCTGTGCCTCTCTCTCTCTGTCCCCCTCTTTTTGTCCCCTCTCTCTGTCCAACTCTGTCTCCCCCACTCTCTGTACCCCTCTCTTTGTCGCCTTCTCTCTGACCTCCTCTATCGCCCCCACTCTCTGTGCTTCTCTCTCTTTCCCCTTCCCTTTGAAGACCTCTATCTCCCCCTCTGTCTGTCCCCCACTCCCCCTCCCCCTCTCTCTCCCACCCGCCTCTCTATTCCCCATCTTTATCCCCCTCTCTCTCTCTGTGCCCCTCGCTCTCAGTCTGGCTCTCTCTGTTCACCCTATCTCTGTCCCCCTGTCTCTCCGACGCGCCTCTCTCGGACCCCCTCTTTCTCCCACCCGCCTCTCTCTCTCGGTCCCTCTCTCACTGTCCCCCCTCTCTATCGCCCTGTCTCTGCTCCGACTATCTCTGCCCCTCTCTCTGACCCCCTCTCTCTCTATCCCCCACTCTCTCCATCCCACACTCTCTGTTTCCCCCTTTCTGACCCCCTCTCTCTACCCCAATCTGTACGCCTCTCTCCGTCCCCCACTCTCTTTCCCCCTCTCTCTGTCCCTCTCTATATCCCCTCTCTCTGTCCCCCTTTCTCTGACCCCCGCTATCTCCCCACTCTCTGTGCCCCTCTCTCTGTCGCGCTCTCTCTGACCCCCTCTACCTTCCATCTGCCTCTCTCTCTTTCCCCCCCTCTCGATCCCCCTCTCTCTCTGTCCCCCTCTGTCTCCCCCACACTTTGTCCCCCCTCTCTCTGTCCCTCCTCTCTCTGATCCCCGCTCACTCCCCCTCTTTTTGTCCCCCTCTCTCTGTCCCCCTCTATCACCCCCACACTCTGTCCCCCTCTCTCTGTCCCTTCTCTCTGACACCCTCTATCTCCCCCTTTTTTGTCCCCCTCTCTCTGTCCCCCTCTACCACCCCCACACTCTGTACCCCTCTCTCTGTCCCTTTCTCTCTGACCCCCTGTATCGCCCCCACTCTCTGTGCCCCTCTCTCTGTTCCCCTCCCTTTGACCACCTCTATCTCCCCATCTCTCGGACCCCCTCTCTCTCCCACCCGCCTCTCTCTCTCTGTACCCATCTCTGTGTCCCCCTCTCTTTCTGTCCCCCTCTCTCTGTCCCCCTCTCTCTGTCCCCCTCTCTCTGTCCCTCTTTCACTGTCCCCCTCTCTGTCTGTCACCCTGTCTCTGTCTCCCTCTCTCTGTCCCACTCTCTCTCTGTCCCCCCTCTCTCTCTGTCCCCCCTCTCTCTCTGTCCACCCTCTCTCTGTCCCCCCCTCTTTCTGTCCCCCCTCTCTCTCTATCCCCCCCTCTCTCTGTCCCCCCTCTCTCTCTGCCCCCCCTCACTCACTGTCCCCCTCTCTCACTGTCCCCCCTCTCTCTCTGTCCCCCTCTCTCTCGCCCCCCCCTCTCTGTACCCCCTCTCTCTCTGTCACCCCTCTCTCTGTCCCCCCCTCTCTCTCTGTCCCCGCTCTCTCAGTCCCCCCCTCTATCTCTATCCCCCTCTCTCTCTGTCCCCCCCTCTCTCTGACCCCCCTCTCTCTCTGTCCCCCCTTCTCTCTTTCCCCCCTCTCTCACTGTCCCCCCTCTCTCGCTGTCCACCCTCTCTCTCTGTCCCCCTCTCCCTCTGTCACCCTATCTCTGCTCCGACTCTCTCTGCCCCTCTCTCTGATCCCCTCTCTCTCTCTGTCACCCACTCTCCCAATCCCCCACTCACTGTCCCCCTCTCTCTGACCCACTCTCTCTGAATCCCTCTCATTCCCCCACTCTTGTACCCCTCTCTCTGTCCCCCACTCTGTTTCCCCCTCTCTCTGTCCCCCTTTATATACACCTCTTTCTATCCCCCTTTATCTGACCCCCGCTATCTCCCCCTCTCTCTGTGGCCCTCTCTCTGTCGCACTATCTCTGACGCCCGCCCACTTCCACCCGCCTATCTCTCTTTTCCCACTCTCTCTGCCCCACTCTCTCTGACCTCCTCTCTCTCTGACCCCTCTCTCTCTGACCCCCCTATCTCTGTCATCCTCTCTATGTTCTCCTCTCTATGTCCCCCTCGCTCTGACTCCCTCTCTTTACCCCACTTTGCACCCCTCTCTCTGTCCCCCACTCTCTGTCGCCCCCGTCCCCCTCTCTCTGTCTCCCCTCATTCTGCCCCCCTGTCTCTGTCCCCCTCTCTCTGACCCCCTCTCTCTCTAAACCCCTCTCTCTCTGACCCCCTCTCTCTGTTCCCCTCTCAATCTGTCCTCCTCTCTCTGTCCCCCTCTCTCTGACTCCCTCTCTTTCCCCCACTCTGTACCCCTCTCTCTCTGCCCCTCACTCTCTGCACCCCTCTCTCTGTCCCTCTCTATATTCCCCACTCTCCGTGCCCCTCTCTCTGTCACCCTTTCTCTGCTCCCCTCCCTGCCCGACTCACTCTGTCCCCCACTCTCTCTGCCCCCTTCTCTCTCTGTCCCCCTCTCATTGTCCCCCTCTCTGTCTGACCCCCTCTCTCGCTGTCCACCTCTATATCCCCCTCTCTCTGTCCCATCTCTCTGAACCCATCTATCTCCATCACTCTCTGTGCCCCTTACTCTGTCGCCCTCTCTCTGCACCCCTCTCTCTTTCCCCTCTTTTTCCCCGTCTCTCTCTGCTCCCCTCACTCAGACCACCTCTGTCTGCCCCCATCTCTCTCTGTCCCCCTCTCTGTCCCACCCTCTCTCTGACCCCCTTTGTCTCTGCCCTCCTTTCTCTGTCCCCCTCGACCTCCCCCTCTTTCTGTCCCCCCCTCTCTGACCCCCTCTATCGTCCCCACCCTCGGCGCTCCTCTCTCTGTCCCCCTTCCTTTGACTACCTCTATCTTCCCCTCTCTCTATCCCCCTCTCACTTTTCCACTCTCTCTCCCACCCGCCTCTCTATCCCTCCTTTTGTCCCCCGCCCTCCCTCTCTCTCCTTCTCTCTCAGTCCGGCTCTCTCTGTTCGCCCTATCTCTGTGACCCTCTCTCTCCCACCCGCCTCTCTCTCTGTCCCCCTCTCTCTTTCACCCACTTTCTCCATCCCTTCCTCTCTGTCCCCCCCTCTCTCTGTCCCACCCTCTCTCTGACCCCCCCTCTCTCTCCCCCTCTCTCTGTCCCCCTTTCTCACTGCCCCCATTTCTCTGACCCCCTCTACCTCCTCCTCTTTCTGTCCCCCCAACCCCCTCTATAGTCCCCACTCTCTGTGCCCCTCTCTCTGTCCCCTCCCTCTGACTGACTATACCTCTGCCTCTTTTGTCCCCGTCTTTTTGTCCCCCTCTCTCTGTCCCCCTCTCTCTGTCGCCCTCTTTCTCCCACCCGCCTCTCTCGGAACCACTCTCTCTCCCACCCGCCTCTCTCTCTGTCCCCCTCTCTCTGTTCTCTTCTCTCTCTGTCCCCCTCTCTCTGTCCCCCTTTCTCTGTCTCCCTCTCTCTCTGTCCCCTCTCTCTCTGTCCCCCTCTATCTCCCCCACACTCTGTCGCCGCCCTCTCTCTGTCGCCCTCCCTCTATCCCCATCTATCCACCCACAGTCTGTCGCCCCTCTCTCTTTTCCTCTCTCTGTCCCCCACTCTCTGTCTCCCTCTCTCTGACCCCTCTCTCTTTCACCCTCTCTCTCTGACACCCTCTCTCTCTGACCCCCTCTCTCTGTCCCCTCTCTCTCTGTTTCCCCTCTATCTGACCCCATCCATCTCCCCCACTCTCTGTGCCCCTCTCTCTGTGCCCCTGTGTCTGTGCTCCTCTCTCTGTCCATCTCTCTCTGTCGATCTCTCTCTGCCCCTCTGTCTCTGCCCCCTTCTCTCTCTGTCCCCCTCTCTCTCTGCCCGACTCACTCTGTCCCCCTCTGTCTGTCCCTATGTCTCTCTGCCCCTCTCTCTCTGTCCCCCTCTCTCACTGCCCCCTTCTCTCTCTGTCTCCCTCTCACTATACCCCTCTCTGTCTGACCCCCTCTCGCAGTCGGCCTCTATACCCCCCACTCTGTGTCCCCTCTCTCTGACCCCATCTATTCCACGACTCTCTGTGCCCCTCTCTCTGTCGCCCTCTCTCTCTGCCCCCTCTCTCCTTCCCCTCTCTCTCTGCGCCCTATATCTCTGCTCCCCTCACTCTGTCCCCCTCTGTCTGCCCCCATCTCTCTCTGTCCCCCTCTCTCTGTCCCCCCTCTGTCCCACCCTCTCTCTGTCCCCCTCTCTCTCTGTTCTCTTTTCTCTGACCCCCTCAACCTCCCCTCTTTCTGTCCCCTTATCTCTGAACCCCTCTATCTCCCCCCTCTCTGTCGCCCTCTCTCTGATATCCTCCCTCTGACTGACTATACCTCCCCCTCTTTTTGTCCCCCTCTTTTTGTCCCCGTCTCTCTTACCCCCTGTATCTCCCCAACTCTCTGTGCCCCTCTCTCTGGGCCCCTGTGTCTGTGCCCCTCTCTCTGTCCATCTCTCTCTGTCGCTCTCTCTCTGTCCCCCTGTCTCTGCCCCCATCTCTCTCTGTCCCCCTCTCTCTCTGACCCCCTCTCCCTGTCCTCCTCTCTCTGTCCCCCGCTCTCTGTCCCGCTCTCTCTGTCCCCCCACTCTCTGTCCCCCTCTATATCCCCCTCGCTCTGTCCCCCTCTATCTGACAAACTCTATCTCCCCCACTCTCTGTGCCCCTCTCTCTGTCGCCCTCTTTCTGCCCCCTTCTCTCTCTGCCCCCATGTCACTCTGCCCCTCTCTCTCTGTCGGGCTCTCTCTGCTCCCCTCTCTCTCTGTCCTCCTATCTCTCTGTCCCCCTCTCTCTGACGCCTCTCTCTGACCCCCCTTTCGTTGTCCCCCTCTATATCCCACTCTCTCTGTCGCCCTCTCTCTGCCCCCCTCTCTTTACCCCCTCTCTCTGCTCCCCTCTCTCTCAGCCCCCCTCACTCTATCCCCCTCTGTCTGTCCCCCTCTCTCTCTGCCCCGCTCTCTCTCTGTCCCGCTCACTCTCTGTCACCCTCTCTCTGTCGCCATCTCTCTGTCCCCCCTCTGTCTCCCCCTCTCTCTGTCCCCCTCTTTCTCTGTCCCCCTCTCTCTGTCCCCCCCTCTCTGACCCCCCTCTCTCTGACCCCTCTCTCTGTCCTGCCTCTATCTCTGTCACCCCCACTCTCTGTCTTACCCTCTATCTGTCCCCATCTCTCTCCCTCTCTCTCTGACCCCCACTCTCTCTGTCCCCTCTCTCTTGCCCTCCTCTCTCTTTCCCCCTCTCTCTAACTCCCTCTCTTTACCCCACTCTGTATCCCTCTCTCTGTCCCCCACTCTCTGTCCCCCACTCTCTGTCCCCCACTCTCTGTCCCCCTCTCTCTGTGCCCCTCTATATCCCCCTCACTCTGTCCCCCTCTATCTGACAAACTCTATCGCTCCCACTCTCTGTGCCCCTCTCTCTGTCGCCCTCTTTCTGCCCTCTTCTCTCTCTGCCCCCATGTCACTCTGCCCCTCTCTCTCTGTCGCCCTCTCTCTGCTCCCCTCTCTCTCTGTCTTCCTATCTCTCTGTATCCCTCTCTCTGACGCCTCTCTCTGTCCCGCTCTCTTTCTGACCCCCACTCTTTCTGACCCCCTCTCTCGTTGTCCCCCTCTGTATCCCCCTCTTTCTGTCCCCTCTCTCTGACCCCCTCGATCTCCCCTACTCCCTGTGCCCCTCTCTCTGTTGCCCCTCTATCTGACCCCATCTATCTCCCCCACCATCTGTCCCCCTCTCTCTGTAGCCCTCTCTCTAACCCCCACTCTCTGTCCCCCACTATCTGTTCCCCCTCTCACTGACTCCCTCTATCTCCCCTAATCTCTGTCCCCTCTCTCTCTGTCCCCTATCTCTGTCCCCCTCTCTCTCTGTCCCCTCTCTCTCTGTCGCCCTCTCTCTCTGTAGCCACTCTCTCTCTGTCCCCCTCTCTCTCTGTCCCCCCTCTCTCTGTCCCCCCTCTCTCTCTGTTCCCCCTCTCTCTCTGTCCCCCGCTCTCTGTCCCCCCTCTCTCACTGTCCCCCCTCTCTCTCTGCCCCCCTCTCTCTCTGTCCCCCCTCTCTCTCTGTCCCCCCCTCTCTCTGTCCCCCCTCTCTCTCTGACCCCCCTCTCTCTCTGTCCCCCCCTCTCTCTGTCCCCCCTCTCTCACTGTCCACCCTCTCTCACTGTCCCCCCCCTCTCTCTGTCCCCCTCTCCCTCTGTCACCCTGTCTCTGTTCCGACTCTCTCTGCCCCTCTCTCTGATACCCTCTCTCTCTCTGTCACCCACTCTCCCAATCCCCCACTCACTGTCCCCCTCTCTCTGACCCCCTCTCTCTGACTCCCTCTCATTCCCCCACTCTGTACCCCTCTCTCTGTCCCCCACTCTATTTCCCCCTCTCTCTGTCCCCCTCTATATACACCTCTTTCTATCCCCCTTTCTCTGACCCCCGCTATCTCCCCCTCTCTCTGTGCCCCTCTCTCTGTCGCACTATCTCTGGCGCCCTCCCCCTTCCACCCGCCTATCTCTCTTTCCCCACTCTCTCAGTCCCTCTCTCTCTGTCCTCCTCTCTCTCTGTCCCCTTCTCTCTGTCCCCTCTCTCTGTCCCTCTTTCTCTGTCTCCCTCTCTCTCTGTCCCCTCTCTCTGTCCCCCTCTATCTCCCCCACACTCTGTCGCCGCCCTCTCTCTATCGCCCACTCTCTCTATCCCCATCTATCCACCCACAGTCTGTCGCCCCTCTCCCTGTCTCCCTCTCTCTGTCCCCCACTCTCTGTCTCCCTCTCTCTGCCCCCTCTCTCTGTCCCCCTCTCTCTCTGACACCCTCTCTCTCTGACCCCTCTCTCTCTGACCGCCTCTATCTCTGTCCCCCTCTCTCTGTTCTCCTCTCTTTGTCCCCCTCGCTCTGATTCCCTCTCTTTACCCCACTGTGTACCTCTCTCTCTGTCCCCCACTCTCGGTCGCCCCTATCCCCCTCTCTCTCTGTCCCCCCTCATTCTGCCCCCCGTCTCTGTCCCCCTCTCTCTCTGACCCCCTCTCTCTCTAAACCCGTCTCTCTCTGTCCCCCTCTCTCTGTTGCCCTCTCAATCTGTCCTCCTCTCTCTGTCCCCCTCTCTCTGACTCCCTCTCTTTCCCCCACTCTGTACCCCTCTCTCTCTGCCCCCCACTCTCTGTCCCCCTCTCTCTGTCCCTCTCAATATTCCCCACTCTCCGTGCCCCTCTCTCTGTCACCCTTTCTCTGCCCCCCTCCCTGCCGGACTCACTCTGTCCCCCTCTGTCTGCGCCTATGTCTCTCTGCCCTCTCTCTCTCTGTCCCCCTTTCTCTCTGCCCCCTTCTCTCTCTGTCCCCCTCTCATTGTCCCCCTCTCTGTCTGATCCCCTCTCTCGCTGTCCACCTCTATATCCCCCTCTCTCTGTCCCATCTCTCTGAACCCATCTATCTCCATCACTCTCTGTGCCCCTCACTCTGTCGCCCTCTCTCTGCACCCCTCTCTCTTTCCCCTCATTTCCCCCTCTCTCTCTGCTCCCCTCACTCAGTCCACCTCTGTCTACCCCCATCACTATCTATCCCCCTCTATCTCTGTCCCCCCCTATCTCTGTCCCACCCTCTCTCTGACCCCCTCTCTGTCCCCCCTCTCTCTGTCCCCCTTTGTCTCTGCCCTCCTTTCTCTGACCCCCTCTACCTCCCCCTCTTTCTGTCCCCCCCTCTCTGACCCCCTCTATCGCCCCCACTCTCGGTGCCCCTCTCTATGTCCCCCTCCCTCGACTGACTATACCTCCGCCTCTTTTTGTCCCCGTCTTTTTGTCCCCCTCTCTCTGGCCCCCTCTATCTCCCCCTCTCTCTGTGCTACTCTCTCTGTCCACCTCTCTCTGTCGCCCTCTTTCTCCCACCCGCCTCTCTCGGACCCCCTCTCTCTCCCACCCGCCTCTCTCTCTGCCCCCCTCTCTCTGCCCCCCTCTCTCTCTGTCCCTTCTCTCTGTCGCTCCCTCTCTGTCTCCCTCTCTCTGCTCCGTCTCTCTCTGCCCCCCTAAGTGAACCCCACTCTCTCTGTCCCACACTCTCTCCATCCCCTCCTCTCTGTCCCCTTCTCTCTGACCCCCTCTATCTCCTCCACTCTCTGTGCCTCTCTCTCTGTCCCCCTCCCTTTGACTACCTCTATCTCCCCCTCTCTCTGTCCCCCTCTCACTTTTCCACTCTCTCTCCCACCGGCCTCTCTATCCCTCCTTTTGTCCCCCCCTCTCTCTCTGTCCCCCTCTCTCTCCGTCCCGCTCTCTCTGTTCGCCCTATCTCTGTCCCCCTCTCTCTACCACCCGCCTCTATCTCTGTACCACCCTCTCTCTGACCCCGTCTCTGTCCGCCCCTCTCTCTGTCCCCCTTTCACTCTGCCCCCATTTCTCTGACCCCCTCTATCTCCTCCTCTTTCTGTCCCCACATGGCCACCTCTATCGCCCCCACTCTCTGTGCCCCTCTCTCTGTCCCCCTCCCTCTGACTGACTATACCTCCGCCTCATTTTGTCCCCCTCTTTTTGTCCCCCTCTCTCTGTCCCCCTCTATCTCCTCCACTCTCTGTGCCCCTCTCTCTGTCCCCCTCCCTTTGACTACCTCTATCTCCCCCTCTCTCTGTCCCCCTCTCACTTTTCCACTCTCTCTCCCACTCGCCTCTCTATCCCTCCTTTTGTGCCCCTCTGTCTCTCTGTCCCCCTATCTCTCAGTCCGGCTCTTTCTGTTCTCCCTATCTCCGTCCCCCTCTCTCTCCCACACGCCCCTCTCGGACCCCCTCTCTCTCCCACCTGCCTCTCTCTCTGTCCCCCTCTCTCTGTCCCCCACTCTCTCCATCCCTTCCTCTCTGTCCCCCTCTCTCTGACCCCCCCTCTCTCCATCCCTTCCTCTCTGCCCCCCTCTCTCTGTCTCCCTCTATATCCCCCACTCTCTGTGCCCCTCTCTCTGTCACCCTCTCTCTGCACCCCCCTCTCTCTCTGCCCGACTCACTCTGTCCCCTCTCTGTCTGACCCTATGACTCTCTGCCCCTCTCTCTCTCTCCCCCTCAATCTCTGCCCCCTTCTCTCCCTGTCTCCCTCTCACTATCCCCCTCTCGCAGTCGGCCTCTATACTCCCCACTCTGTGTCCCCTCTCTCTGACCCCATCTATTCCACCACTCTCTGTGCCCCTCTCTCTGTCGCCCTCTTTCTCTGCCACCTCTCTCTTTCCCCTCTCTCTCTGCGCCCTATATCTCTGCTCCCCTCACTCTGTCTCCCTCTGTCTGCCGCCATCTCTCTCTGTCCCCCTCTCTTTGTCCCCACTCTGTCCCACCCTCTCTCTGTCCCCCTCTCTCTCTGTCCTCCTTTCTCTGACCCCCTCTGCCTCCCCTCTTTCTGTCCCCCTATCTCTGACACCCTCTATCTCCCCCCCTCTCTGTCCCCCTCTCTCTGTACCCCTCCCTCTGACTGACTATACCTCCCCCTCTTTTTGTCCCCCTCTTTTTGTCCCCCTCTCTCTGACCCCCTGTATCTCCCCAACTCTCTGTGCCCCTCTCTCTGTGCCCCTGTCTCTGTGCCCCTCTCTGTCCATCTCTCTCTGTTGCTCTCTCTCTGTCCCCCTGTCTCTGTCCCCTTCTCTCTCTGTCCCCCTCTCTCTCTGACCCCCTCTCTCTGTCCTCCTCTCTCTGTCCCGCGCTCTCTGTCCCGCTCTCTCTGTCCCCCTGTAGGGGTAGTGTAATTTTTAAACGGTTAGCTGCCTTTTAGTCTTTTCTACCTCATAGTAAACACAAGCAGACACTCGAAACTGTTGCCGGACCTCCCCCACGTTTATATGAATGAAACAGTTGTAACAGCTTTCCTCGATAGTTGAGAGACCGCCCTTAACCACAGTTGTACAACATCATCCATATAAGGAAAGAACGGGAAGCTCGAACACTGATTGGCCAAGTGAATAACAAAATAATCGCAGGCACCAGAACCCAAATAAGGAAAACAGTGGGGAATCCTAGCACTCGTTGGTCAAGGCAGCAGTAGTAGACCCAGCCCACATATACATGTATATAATGCGTGGAGATTACTATGCTTGTGTGTGTGTACCTTTGGGAACAACACCCGACTTTGCAAAGTTGAATGAAAAAGTTTTGGACAGACTCCTCCGTGTCTTTGTTCCTGGGAAGGGAAATAAAAAGTGCCGTAGATGGGGCTGGACAGCCACTTATCTCGCACAATTGGGGGCTCCTCCGGGATGAAAGAATTATTGCCGGGGGGGGGGGCAGTCTCTTCGGCTCACGGATCAAGCCTGATTACAACAAAGAGGCGTCTAGTATATATTTATACTTCTCACTGATCAGCTTGGTCCGTCGGCCGTCGGCCAAGAGAGGATGTGACCCGGCTCATTTAAAAATAATTTTGAATCCTGGAAAAGGAACACACGGACGAGTGCTGGGACGACCGGTTAGTGACTATACACGGGGGTGCACACATTTAAAAAGGCCAGACAACTCCGTGCACGGATCAAGGTAAGAGATTCTTTTGTTCTTCCTTGTTGGTCGCGTGGTTTTGACGGTCATCTGTGAAAACGCTTTGGGCGTTTAAGACCAGGACCGAAGATAAACCACGGGAAATTGTGGTTTTGACGGTATTCTGTGAAAACGCTTTGGGCGTTTAAGACCAGGACCGAAGATAGACCATGGGAAATCAGACTTCTAGATTTACTAAGGAAAAGTCAGGGAAGACTGCAAATGGGAAAGAAATACCCCCCGATAGTCCATTAGGTCGGAAGTTAAGTCTATGGACGGACAGTAGTAGAACGAAGGACTTAAAGAAAGAGACCATGATAAAATATTGTTGTTTTATTTGGACCAAAGAACCTATCCGCGCCACCTCGGTAGTTTGGCCCGAGTATGGGTCTGATGAAGACTGGGTGTGTCAAATCCTAAATGTATATGTTAACAGAAAACAACCGTTTGACCCAGAGGAGAGCAAATACGCCGCCGCCTGGTTGGCGGGCGACGGCGAGAGTCCCACACGTCTCTATCCTCTGATTCCCCAAACAGACCCGAGGAAGCCCCAGAAGTCTTGGGACATCCTCACCGACGGTTTGCCACCGTCTTCCCCGCCCCCGTATATACCACCCGCGCACGACCAGGCGTCCAGCGCGGACCTCCCTCCTGCGACGGATAATTCCGAGTCCCAGCAGTGAGGAAGGGACTGCTGGGGGGGGCACAGGAGGGGGCGCAGAACTCACCCCAGGCACTAGGAAATCAGTCCGACTCGAGATGCGGAGAGGTCGAGAAGAGGGATTGAGAGCTGGGAGAAGTGACAATATTGAACAGCTGAACCCCTTACGAGAGGTGACATTTGGGGAATGAACGGACCGGGTTCGTAGTACAACCTTTAAAGTCTGGGGATATCCGGCAACTCCGTAATGAACTACCCCGTCTACTGGACGACCCCGTCAGTGTGGGAATACAACTGGACCAATTTCTGGGGCCCAGTATATACACATGGGCTGAACTGCAGGCCATGATGAGAATACTATTTAATTACGATGAAATTGTTATGATCCGGAATAGTGCAATGGCCATTTGGGATAGGGAGCATCAGGACGGCCCTCAGCGTGGAGAGCAGAAGTACCCCTTAGAGGACCCCCGGTAGGATCATAACGACGCGGGGGGACGAGCCAATATGACAGACCTCAGAAGCCTTATAATCAGGGGGATCCAAACCTGCGTGCCCAAACAGCGGAATTTAGCGAAAGCATTCGAAGTTGGACAGAAAAAGGATGAATCCCTGAGTGAGTTTTTAGACCGTTTGCGGGAGTCCATGCGAAAGTATTCAGGTTTAGACCCCGATGGGGAAATAGGCAAGAGCATGCTTAAGGTGCACTTTGTGACTAAGTCATGGCCTGACATTCAGAAGAAATTACAGAAAGTGGAGGATTGGGCTGAAAAGGATGTTGCAGAATTATTACGGGAAGCACAGAAGGTGTACGTTCAGAGGGATGTAATAAGGGAGAAACATAAGACAAAAATGATGGTGGCAGCCGTACGGGAAGCTTGTCAGTCCACCGGAATGGGGGAGGGAGATTATGGGGTGGAAAGAGGAACGTCGAAGAAAAGTTGGAGAGGGAGAGAAGCGAGACGGGGCAGAAATTAGAGAGGAGGATCTTATGGAATTGAGCGGCCTCAGAAGGCCGGATGTTACCATTGCGGGAGACTGGGACACTTCAAAAGGGATTGTCCCGAGTTTAAAAGGGAAAGAGAAGGGATGTATGAAATGGAGTGTGAACAAATGGATGAGGGAAGTCAGGGGAGGATCGGAACACGGGCCTACCAAGAACCCCTGGTAAATTTACGGGTGGGCCCATTTAGACAAGATGTTACCTTCTTAGTTGACACAGGCGCTGGCAGGTCCTCAATTCCCCTCCATCCAAGGGGGGTTGGCTTCCAAGCTAAAACATTAAACATTTCAGGAGTTATGGGTGGGGTTTTTAATGCGAAAATATTCGAACTACAACCCTTGCGGCTGGAGGAGGAGGAGCTCCAGGTGGAACTCCTTCACCTCCCCCATCTTCCCTATGGGTTGTTGGGACGGGATTTGATAGTCCGTTTCGGATTGCGAATAGAAGTGGGAGAAGAGGAAGAATTAGCCGTTACCATGTCATACCTTAGTGAGTCCCGATTGACAGAGATAGACCCTAGGGTTTGGGTCGCCAAAGGGAACCGGGGGGGACTCGCAATTCGACCTGTGGAGGTAAAATTAAAGCCCCAGAGCCCCGACGTCAGAGTGCGCCAATACCCCATCTCTTGGGAAGGGAGGCAGGGCCTGAAGACAGTTATGGAAGACCGAATAAAAGATGGATTGGTAGAGCCCTGTATGTCACGATACAATTCCCCCATCCTGCCGGTCCGGAAGTCGGATGGGAGCTACCGAATGGTCCAAGACCTAAGGGAAGTAAATAAAATTGTCCAAGTACGGCACCCTGTGGTACCGAACCCATACACTATTCTGGGGCGAATACCCCCGGACCACGGCTGGTTTAGTGTTATAGACTTAAAGGATGCCTTCTGGGCGTGTCCCCTGGACAAGGACAGTAGGGATCTTTTTGCTTTTGAATGGGAGGATCCTGATACTGGCAGAAAACAGCAGTACAGGTGGACCATACTCCCCCAAGGATTTACTGAGTCCCCGACTCTGTTCGGGCAGATTCTGGAACAATTATTGGAGTGACTAACCTTGTCCCCGGCCCTTAAGCTTATACAATACGTGGACGATCTCTCTCTCGCCGTCCCCGGTCTCCCTCTCTCTCCCCGTCCACGGTCTCTCTATCAATCGCCGTCCACGGTCTCTCTCTCTCCCCGTCCCCGGTCTCTCTCTCTCTCACAGTCCCGGGTCTCTCTCTCTGTCTCGCCATCCCCGGTCTCTCTCTCTCTCGCCTTCCCCGGTCCCTCTCTCTCTCGCCATCCTCGGTCTCTCTCTCTCTCCCCGTCCCCGGTCTCTCTCTCTCTCTCTCCCCGTCCCTGGACTCTCTCTCTCTTCCCGTCCCCGGTCTCTCTCTCTCTCGCCGTCCCCGGTCTCTCTCTCTCTCCCCGTCCCCGGTCTCTCTCTCTCTCGCTGTACCCGGTTTATCTCTCTCTCTCTCGCCGTCCCCGGTCTCTCTCTCTCTCGACGTCCCCGGTCTCTCTCTCTCTCCCCGTCCCCGCTCTCTCTCTCTCTCTCTACCCATCCCCGGTCTCTCTCTCTCTCCCCGTCCCCGGTCTCTCTCTCTCTCTTGCCATCCCAGGTCTCTCTCTCTCTCTCCCCATCCCCGGTCTCTCTCTCTCTCCACGTCCCCGATCTCTCTCTCTCTCTCGCCGTCCCCGGTCTCTCTCTCTCTCGCCGTCCCCGCTCTCTCTCTCTCTCGGCGACCCCGGTCTCTCTCTCTTTCGCCGTCCCTGGTCTCTCTCTCTCTCCCCATCCCCGCTCTCTCTCTCTCACCGTCCCCGGTCTCTGTCGCTCTCTCGCCGTCCCTGGTCTCTCTCTCTCTCCCCCCGTCCCGGTCTATCTCTCTCTCTCGCCGTCCCCGGTCTCTCTCTCTCTCTCTCGCCGTCCCCGGTCTCTCTCTCTCTCCTCGTCCCCGGTCTCTCTGTCTGTCTCGCCATCCCCAGTCTCTCTCTCTCTCGCCGTCCCGGGTCTCTCTAACTCTCTCCCCGTCCCCGGTCTCTCTCTCTCTCTCTCTCGCCGTCCCCGGTCTCTCTCTCTCTCTCGCCGTCCCCGGTCTCTCTCTCTCTCACCGTCCCCGGTCTCTCTCTCTCTCTCGCCGTCCCCGGTCTCTCTCTCTCTCGCCGTCCCCGGTCTCTCTCTCTCTCCCCGTCCCCGGTCTCTCTCTCTCTCTCCCTGTCCCTGGTCTCTCTCTCTCTTCCCGTCCCCGGTCGCTCTCTCTCTCTCCCCGTCCCCGGTCTCTCTCTCTCGCCGTGCCCGGTCTCTCTATCTCTCTCCCATTCCCCGGTCTCTCTCTCTCTCTCTCCCCGTCCCCGGTATCTCCCTCTCTCTCGCCGTCCCCAGTCTCTCTCTCTCTCCCCGTCCCCGGTATCTCTCTCTCTCTCGCCGTCCCCAGTCTCTCTCTCTCTCCCCGTCCCCAGTCTCTATCTCTCTCGCCGTCCCCGGACTCTCTCTCTCTTCCCGTCCCCGGTCTCTCTCTGTCTCACCGTCCCCGGTCTCTCTCGCTCTCTCGCCGTCCCCGGTCTCTCTCTCTCTCGCCGTCCCCAGTCTCTCTCTCTCTCGCCGTCCCCGGTCTCTCTCTCTCTCCCCGTCCCCGGTCTCTCTCTCTCTCTCGCCGTCTCCGGTCTCTCTCTCTCTCTCGCCGTCCCCGGTCTCTCTCTCTCTCACCGTCCCCGGTCTCTCTCTCTCTCTCGCCGTCCCCGGCCTCTCTCTGTCTCGCCGTCCCCGGTCTCTCTCTCTCTCCCCGTCCCCGGTCTCTCTCTCTCTCTCCCTGTCCCTGGTCTCTCTCTCTCTTCCCGTCCCCGGTCGCTCTCTCTCTCTCCCCGTCCCCGGTCTCTCTCTCTCGCCGTGCCCGGTCTCTCTATCTCTCTCCCATTCCCCGGTCTCTCTCTCTCTCTCTCTCCCCGTCCCCGGTATCTCTCTCTCTCTCGCCGTCCCCAGTCTCTCTCTCTCTCCCCGTCCCCAGTCTCTATCTCTCTCGCCGTCCCCGGTCTCTCTCTCTATTCCCGTCCCTGGTCTCTCTCTCTCTCACCGTCCCCGGTCTCTCTCGCTCTCTCGCCGTCCCCGGTCTATCTCTCTCTCGCCGTCCCCGGCCTCTCTCCCTCTCCCCGTCCCCGGTCTCTCTCTCTCTCTCGCCGTCCCCAGTCTCTCTCTCTCTCCCCGTCCCCGGTCTCTCTCTCTCTCTCGCCGTCCCCGGCCTCTCTCTCTCTCCCCGTCCCCGGTCTCTCTCTCTCTCCCCTTCCCCGCTCTCTCTCTCTCTCTCACCGTCCCCGGTTTCTCTCGCTCTCTTGCCGTCCCTGGTCTCTCTCTCTCTCTCCCCGTCCCCGGTCTCTCTCTCTCTCCCCGTCCCGGTCTATCTCTATCTCTCGCCGTCCCCGGTCTCTCTCTCTCTCCCCGTCCACGGTCTCTCTCTCTCTCGCCGTCCCCAGTCTCTCTCTCTCTCTCTCGCCGTCCCCGGTCTCTCTCTCTCTCCCCGTCCCCGTCTCTCTCTCTACCCGTCCCCGGTCTCTCTCTCACTCTCGCCGTCCCCGGTCTCTCTCTCCCGGTCCCCGGACTCTCTCTCTCCCCGTCCCCGGTCTCTCTCTCTCTCCCCGTCCCCGGTCTCTCTCTCTCTGTGTCGCCGTCCCCGGTTTCTCTCTCTCTCTCGCCGTCCCCAGTCTCTCTCTCTCTCTCTCGCCGTCCCCGGTCTCTCTCTCTCTCCCCGTCCCCATCTCTCTCTCTCCCCGTCCCCGGTCTCTCTCTCACTCTCGCCGTCCCCGGTCTCTCTCTCCCGGTCCCTGGACTCTCTCTCTCCCCGTCCCCGGTCTCTCTCTCTCTCCCCGTCCCCGGTCTCTCTCTCTCTGTGTCGCCGTCCCCGGTTTCTCTCTCTCTCTCGCCATCCCCGGTCTCTCTATCTCTCTCCCCGTCCCCGGTCTCTCTCTCTCTCTCTCTCTCGCCGTCCCCGGTCTCTCCCTCTCTCTCGCCATCCCCGGTCTCTCTCTCTCTCACCGTCACCGGTCCCTCTCTCTCTCTCTCCGTCCCTGGTCTCTCTCTCTCTCTCGCCGTCCCCGGTCTCTCTCTCTGTCTCTCGCCTTCCCTCTCTCTCTCTCTCTCGCCGTCCCCGTTCTCTCTCTCTCCCCGATCCCGCTCTCTCTTTCTCTCCCCGTCCCGGGTCTCTCTCTCTCTCCCCGTCCCCGGTCTCTCTCTCTCTCTCTCACCGTCCCCGGTCTCTCTCTCTCTCGCGGTCCCCGGTCTCCCTCTCTCTCCCCGTCCCCGGTCTCTCTCTCTCTCACCGTCTCCGGTCTCTCTCTCTCTCCCCGTCCCCGCTCTCTCTCTCTCTCTCCCCGTCCCCGGTCTCTCTCTCTCTCGCCGTCCCCGGTCTCTCTCTCTCTCTCTCTCTCTCCGTCCCTGGTCTCTCTTTCTCTCTCGCCATCCCCGGTCTCTCTCTCTCTCTCTCGCCGTCCCCGGTCTCTCTCTCTTACCCTATCCCCGGTCTCTCTCTCTCTCTCGCCGTCCCCGGTCTCTCTCTCTCTTCCCGTCCCCGGTCTCTCTCTCTCTCTCCCCGTACCCGGTCTCTCTCTCTCTCGCCGTCCCCAGTCTCTCTCTCTCTCCCCGTCCCCGGTCTCTCTCTCTCTCACCGTCCCTGGTTTCACTCTCTCTCTCGCCGTCCCAGGTCTCTCTCGCTCTCGCCGTCCCTGGTCTCTCTCTCTCTCTCTCTCCCCGTCCCCGGACCCTCTCTCACTCCCCGTCCCCGGTCTCTCTCTCTCTCTCGCCGTCCCCGGTCTGTCTCTGTCTCCCTGTCCCCGGTCTCTCTCTCTCTCGCCATCCCCGGTCTCTCTCTCTCTCTCTCGCCGTCCACGGTCTCTCTCTCTCTCCCCGTCCCAGGTCTCTCTCTCTCCCCGTCCCCGGTATCTCTCTCTCTCTCGCCGTTCCCGGTCTCTCTCTCTCTGTCTCTCGCCATCCCCGGTCTCTCTCTCTCTCACCGTCCCCGGTCTCTCTCTCTCGCCGTCCCCGGTCTCTCTCTCTCTCCCCGTCCCCGGTCTCTCTCTCTCTCCCCGTCCCCGGTCTCTCTCTCGCTCCCGTCCTCGGTCTCTCTCTCTCTCTCTCTCACCGTCCCCGGTCTCTCTCTCTCTCGCGGTCCCCGGTCTCCCTCTCTCTCCCCGTCCCCGGTCTCTCTCTCTCTCACCGTCCCCGCTCTCTCTCTCTCTCTCCCCTACCCGGTCTCTCTCTCTCCCCGTCCCCGGTCTCTCTCTCTCTCTCTCTCCATCCCTGTTCTCTCTCTCTCTCTCGCCGTCCCCGGTCTCTCTCTCTCTCTCGCCGTCCCCGGTCTCTCTCTCTCTCACCGTCCCCGGTCTCTCTCTCGCTCCCCGTCCTCGGTCTCTCTCTCTCTCTCTCACCGTCCCCGGTCTCTCTCTCTCTCGCGGTCCCCGGTCTCCCTCTCTCTCCCCGTCCCCGGTCTCTCTCTCTCTCACCGTCCCCGGTCTCTCTCTCTCTCCCCGTCCCCGCTCTCTCTCTCTCTCTCCCCTCCCCGGTCTCTCTCTCTCCCCGTCCCCGGTCTCTCTCTCTCTCTCTCCGTCCCTGTTCTCTCTCTCTCTCTCGCCGTCCCCGGTCTCTCACTCTCTCTCGCAGTCCCCGGTTTCTCTCTCTCTCACCGTCCCCGGTCTCTCTCTCTCTCCCCGTCCCGCTCTCTCTCTCTCTCCGTCCCCGGTCTCTCTCTCTCTCTCCCCGCCATCGGTCTCTCTCTCTCTCTCTCACCGTCCCTGGTCTCTCTGTCTCTCTCGCCGTCCCCGGTCTCTCTCTCTCTCTCTCGCCGTCCCCGGTCTCTCTCTCTCTCTCGCCGTCCCCGGTCTCTCTCTCTCTCACCGTCCCCGGTCTCTCTGTCTCTCCCCGTCCCCGCTCTCTCTCTCTCTCTCCCCGTCCCCGGTCTCTCTCTCTCTCGCCGTCCCCGGTCTCTCTCTCTCTCTCTCGCCGTCCCCGGTCTCTCTCTCTTACCCTATCCCCGGTCTCTCTCTCTCTCTCTCGCCGTCCCCGGTCTCTCTCTCTCTTCCCGTCCCCGGTCTCTCTCTCTCTCTCGCCGTCCCCAGTCTCTCTCTCTCCCCGTCCCCGGTCTCTCTCTCTCTCTCACCGTCCCTGGTTTCACTCTCTCTCTCGCCGTCCCCGGTCTCTCTCGCTCTCGCCGTCCCTGGTCTCTCTCTCTCTCTCTCTCCCCGTCCCGGGACCCTCTCTCACTCCCCGTCCCCGGTCTCTCTCTCTCTCTCGCCGTCCCCGGTCTCTCTCTCTCTCCCCGTCCCCGGTCTCTCTCTCTCTCTCTCGCCGTCCACGGTCTCTCTCTCTCTCCCCGTCCCCGGTCTCTCTCTCTCCCAGTCCCCGGTATCTCTCTCTTTCTCGCCGTCCCCGGTCTCTCTCTCTCTGTCTCTCGCCATCCCCGGTCTCTCTCTCTCTCACCGTCCCCGGTCTCTCTCTCTCGCCGTCCCCGGTCTCTCTCTCTCTCCCCGTCCCCGGTCTCTCTCTCTCTCCGCCTCCCCGGTCTCTCTCTCGCTCCCCATCCTAGGTCTCTCTCTCTCTCTCTCTCTCACCGTCCCCGGTCTCTCTCTGTCTCGCGGTACCCGGTCTCCCTCTCTCTCCCCGTCCCCGGTCTCTCTCTCTCTCACCGTCCCCGGTCTCTCTCTCTCTCCCCGTCCCCGCTCTCTCTCTCTCTCTCTCTCTCCCCTCCCCGGTCTCTCTCTCTCCCCGTCCCCGGTCTCTCTCTCTCTCTCTCCGTCCCTGTTCTCTCTCTCTCTCTCGCCGTCCCCGGTCTCTCTCTCTCTCTCGCCGTCCCCAGTCTCTCTCTCTCTCTCACCGTCCCCGGTCTCTCTCTCTCTCCCCGTCCCCGCTCTCTCTCTCTCCCCGTCCCCGGTCTCTCTCTCTCTCCCCGTCACCGGTCTCTCTCTCTCTCTTTCTCCCCGTCCCTGGTCTCTCTGTCTCTCTCGCCGTCCCCGGTCTCTCTCTCTCTCTCTCGCCATCCCCGGTCTCTCTCTCTCTCGCCGTCCCCCGGTCTCTCTATCTCTCTCCCCGTCCGCGGTCTCTCTCTCTCTCTCTCTCGCCGTCTCCGGTCTCTCTCTCTCTCGCCGCCCCCGGTCTCTCAATCTCTCTCCCCTTCCCCCGTCTCTCTCTCTCTCTCTCCCCGTCCCTGGTCTCACTCTCTCCCTCGCCGTCCCCGGTCTCTCTCTCTCTCCCCCCGTCCTGGTCTATCTCTCTCTCTCGCCGTCCCCAGTCTCTCTCTCTCTCTCTCGCCGTCCCCGGTCTCTCTCTCTCTCCTCGTCCCCGGTCTCCCTCTCTGTCTCGCCATCCCCAGTCTCTCTCTCTCTCGCCGTCCCCGGTCTCCCTATCTCTCTCCCCGTCCCCGGTCTCTCTCTCTCTCTCTCTCGCCGTCACCGGTCTCTCTCTCTCTCTCGCCGTCCCCGGTCTCTCTCTCTCTCACCGTCCCCGGTCTCTCTCTCTCTCTCGCTGTCCCCGGTCTCTCTCTCTCTCCCCGTCCCCGGTCTCTCTCTCTCTCGCCGTCCCCGGTCTCCCTCTCTCTCCCCGTCCCCGGTCTCTCTCTTCCTCGCCGTCCCCAGTCTCTCTCTCTCTCCCCGTCCCCCGTCTCTCTCTCTCTCACCGTCCCTAGTTTCACTCTCTCTCTCGCCGTCCCCGATCTCTCTCTCTCTCGCCGTCCCCGCTCTCTCTCTCTCTCTCTCTCTCTCTCTCTCCCCGTCCCCGGACCCTCTCTCTCTCCCCGTCCCCGGTCTCTCTCGCTCTCTCGCCGTCCCCGGTCTCTCTCTCTCTCCCCGTCCCCGGTCTCTCTCTCTCGCCATCCCCGGTCTCTCTCTCTCTCTCTCGCCGTCCACGGTCTCTCTCTCTCTCCCCGTCCCCGGTCTCTCTATCTCTCTCGCCGTCCCCGGTCTCTCTCTCTCTCCCCGTCCCCGGTCTCTCTCTCTCTCCCCGTCCCCGGTCTCTCTCTATCTCTCTCACCGTCCCCGGTCTCTCTCTCTTCGCGGTCCCCGGTCTCCCTCTCTCTCCCCGTCCCCGGTCTCTCTCTCTCTCATCGTCCCCGGTCTCTCTCTCTCTCTCCCATCCCCGCTCTCTCTCTCTCTCTCCCCTCCCCGGTCTCTCTCTCTCCCCCGTCCCCGGTCTCTCTCTCTCTCTCTCTCCGTCCCTGTTCTCTCTCTCTCTCTCGCCATCCTCGGTCTCTCTCTCTCTCCCCGTCCCCCGTCTCTCTCTCTCTCTCACCGTCCCCGGTCTCTCTCTCTCTCACCGTCCCCGGTCCTCTCTCTCTCTCCCCGTCCCCGCTCTCTCTCTCTCTCTCGCCGTCCCCGATCTCTCTCTCTCTCGCCGTCCCCGCTCTCTCTCTCTCTCTCTCTCCCCGTCCCCGGACCCTCTCTCTCTCCCCGTCCCCGGTCTCTCTCGCTCTCTCGCCGTCCCCGGTCTCTCTCTCTCTCCCCGTCCCCGGTCTCTCTCTCTCGCCATCCCCGGTCTCTCTCTCTCTCTCTCGCCGTCCACGGTCTCTCTCTCTCTCCCCGTCCCCGGTCTCTCTCTCTCCCCGTCCCCGGTCTCTCTATCTCTCTCGCCGTCCCCTGTCTCTCTCTCTCTCCCCGTCCCCGGTCTCTCTCTCTCTCCCCGTCCCCGGTCTCTCTCTATCTCTCTCACCGTCCCCGGTCTCTCTCTCTCTCGCGGTCCCCGGTCTCCCTCTCTCTCCCCGTCCCCGGTCTCTCTCTCTCTCACCGTCCCCGGTCTCTCTCTCTCTCTCCCCATCCCCGCTCTCTCTCTCTCTCTCCCCTCCCCGGTCTCTCTCTCTCCCCGTCCCCGGTCTCTCTCTCTCTCTCTCTCCGTCCCTGTTCTCTCTCTCTCTCTCGCCATCCTCGGTCTCTCTCTCTCTCCCCGTCCCCCGTCTCTCTCTCTCTCTCACCGTCCCCGGTCTCTCTCTCTCTCACCGTCCCCGGTCTCTCTCTCTCTCCCCGTCCCCGCTCTCTCTCTCTCTCTCCCCGTCCCCGGTCTCTCTCTTTCTCGCCGTCCCCAGTCTCTCTCTCTCTCCCCGTCCCCGGTCTCTCTCTCTCTCACCGTCCCTGGTTTTACTCTCTCTCTCGCCGTCCCCGGTCTCTCTCTCTCTCGCCGTCCCCGGTCTCTCTCGCTCTCTCGCCGTCCCCGGTCTCTCTCTCTCTCCCCGTCCCCGGTCTCTCTCTCTCGCCATCCCCGGTCTCTCTCTCTCTCTCTCGCCGTCCACGGTCTCTCTCTCTCTCCCCGTCCCCGGTCTCTCTCTCTCCCCGTCCCCGGTCTCTCTCTCTCTCTCGCCGTCCCCTGTCTCTCTCTCTCTCTCTCGCCGTCCACGGTCTCTCTCTCTCTCCCCGTCCACGGTCTCTCTCTCTCGCCATCCCCGGTCTCTCTCTCTCTCTCTCGCCGTCCACGGTCTCTCTCTCTCTCCCCGTCCCCGGTCTCTCTCTCTCCCCGTCCCCGGTCTCTCTGTCTCTCCCCGTCCCCGGTCTCTCTCTCTCTCTCTCTCACCGTCCCCGGTCTCGCTCTCTCTCGCGGTCCCCGGTCTCCCTCTCTCTCCCCGTCCCCGGTCTCTCTCTCTCCCCCCGTCCCCGGTCTCTCTCTCTCTCCCCATCCCCGCTCTCTCTCTCTCTCTCCCCTCCCCGGTCTCTCTCTCTCCCCGTCCCCGGTCTCTCTCTCTCCGTCCCTGTTCTCTCTCTCTCTCTCGCCGTCCCCGGTCTCTCGCTCTCTCTCGCCGTCCCCGGTCTCTCGCTCTCTCACCGTCCCCGGTCTCTCTCTCTCTCTCCCCGTCACCGGTCTCTCTCTCTCTCTCTCTCCGTCCCTGGTCTCTCTTTCTCTCTCGCCGTCCCCGGTCCTCTCTCTCTCGCCATCCCCGGTCTCTCTCTCTCTCGCCGTCCCCGGTCTCTCTCTCTCTCGCCGTCCCCGGTCTCTCTATCTCTCTCCCCTTCCCCGGTCTCTCTCTCTCTCTCTCTCCCCGTCCCCGGTCTCTCTCTCTCTCTCGCCGTCCCCGGTCTCTCTCTCTCTCCCCCCGTCCGGGTCTATCTCTCTCTCTCGCCGTCCCCGGTCACACTCTCTCTCTCGCCGTCCCCGGTCTCTCTCTCTCTCACCGTCCCCGGTCTCTCCATCTGTCTCCCCGTCCCCGGTCTCTCTCTCTCTCTCGCCTTCTCCGGTCTCTCTCTCTCTCGCCGTCCCCGGTCTCTCTATCTCTCTCCCCTTCCCCGGTCTCTCTCTCTCTCTCTCTCCCCGTCCCCGGTCTCTCTCTCTCTCTCGCCGTCCCCGGTCTCTCTCTCTCTCCCCCCGTCCGGGTCTATCTCTCTCTCTCGCCGTCCCCGGTCACACACTCTCTCTCGCCGTCCCCGGTCTCTCTCTCTCTCACCGTCCCCGGTCTCTCTCTCTCTCTCTCGCTGTCCCCGGTCTCTCTCTCTCTCCCCGTCCCCGGTCTCTCTCTCTCTCTCCGTCCCCGGTCTCCCTCTCTCTCCTCATCCCCGGTCTCCCTCTCTGTCTCGCCATCCCCAGTCTCTCTCTCTCTCGCCGTCCCCGGTCTCCCTATCTCTCTCCCCGTCCCCGGTCTCTCTCTCTCTCTCTCTCGCCTTCCCCGGTCTCTCTCTCTCTCTCGCCGTCCCCGGTCTCTCTCTCTCTCACCGTCCCCGGTCTCTCTCTCTCTCTCGCTGTCCCCGGTCTCTCTCTCTCTCCCCGTCCCCGGTCTCTCTCTCTCTCGCCGTCCCCGGTCTCCCTCTCTCTCCCCGTCCACGGTCTCTCTCTCAATCGCCGTCCCCGGTCTCTCTCTCTCCCCGTCCCCGGTCTCTCTCTCTCTCACAGTCCCGGGTCTCTCTCTCTGTCTCGCCATCCCCGGTCTCTCTCTCTCTCGCGTTCCCCGGTCTCTCTCTCTCTCGCCATCCTCGGTCTCTCTCTCTCTCCCCGTCCCCGGTCTCTCTCTCTCTCTCGCCGTCCCCGGTCTCTCTCTCTCTCACCGTCCCCGGTCTCTCTCTCTCTCCTCGTCCCCGCTCTCTCTCTCTCTCTCCCCGTCCCCGGTCTCTCTCTTCCTCGCCGTCCCCGGTCTCTCTCTCTCTCTCTCTCCCTGTCCCCGGACCCTCTCTCTCTCCCCGTCCCCGGTCTCTCTCGCTCTCTCGCCGTCCCCGGTCTCTCTCTCTCTCACCGTCCCCGGTCTCTCCATCTGTCTCCCCGTCCCCGGTCTCTCTCTCTCTCTCGCCTTCTCCGGTCTCTCTCTCTCTCGCCGTCCCCGGTCTCTCTATCTCTCTCCCCTTCCCCGGTCTCTCTCTCTCTCTCTCTCCCCGTCCCCGGTCTCTCTCTCTCTCTCGCCGTCCCCCGGTCTCTCTCTCTCTCCCCCCGTCCGGGTCTATCTCTCTCTCTCGCCGTCCCCGGTCACACACTCTCTCTCGCCGTCCCCGGTCTCTCTCTCTCTCACCGTCCCCGGTCTCTCTCTCTCTCTCGCTGTCCCCGGTCTCTCTCTCTCTCCCCGTCCCCGGTCTCTCTCTCTCTCTCCGTCCCCGGTCTCCCTCTCTCTCCTCATCCCCGGTCTCCCTCTCTGTCTCGCCATCCCCAGTCTCTCTCTCTCTCGCCGTCCCCGGTCTCCCTATCTCTCTCCCCGTCCCCGGTCTCTCTCTCTCTCTCTCTCGCCTTCCCCGGTCTCTCTCTCTCTCTCGCCGTACCCGGTCTCTCTCTCTCTCACCGTCCCCGGTCTCTCTCTCTCTCTCGCTGTCCCCGGTCTCTCTCTCTCTCCCCGTCCCCGGTCTCTCTCTCTCTCGCCGTCCCCGGTCTCCCTCTCTCTCCCCGTCCACGGTCTCTCTCTCAATCGCCGTCCCCGGTCTCTCTCTCTCCCCGTCCCCGGTCTCTCTCTCTCTCACAGTCCCGGGTCTCTCTCTCTGTCTCGCCATCCCCGGTCTCTCTCTCTCTCGCCTTCCCCGGTCTCTCTCTCTCTCGCCATCCTCGGTCTCTCTCTCTCTCCCCGTCCCCGGTCTCTCTCTCTCTCTCGCCGTCCCCGGTCTCTCTCTCTCTCACCGTCCCCGGTCTCTCTCTCTCTCCTCGTCCCCGCTCTCTCTCTCTCTCTCCCCGTCCCCGGTCTCTCTCTTCCTCGCCGTCCCCGGTCTCTCTCTCTCTCTCTCTCCCTGTCCCCGGACCCTCTCTCTCTCCCCGTCCCCGGTCTCTCTCGCTCTCTCGCCGTCCCCGGTCTCTCTCTCTCTCCCCGTCCCCGGTCTCTCTCTCTCGCCATCCCCGGTCTCTCTCTCTCTCTCTCGCCGTCCACGGTCTCTCTCTCTCTCCCCGTCCCCGGTCTCTCTCTCTCCCCGTCCCCGGTCTCTCTCTCTCTCTCGCCGTCCCCTGTCTCTCTCTCTCTCCCCGTCCCCGGTCTCTCTCTCTCTCCCCGTCCCCGGTCTCTCTCTATCTCTCTCACCGTCCCCGGTCTCTCTCTCTCTCGCGGTCCCCAGTCTCCCTCTCTCTCCCCGTCCCCGGTCTCTCTCTCTCTCACCGTCCCCGGTCTCTCTCTCTCTCCCCATCCCCGCTCTCTCTCTCTCTCTCCCCTCCCCGGTCTCTCTCTCTCTCTCTCTCCGTCCCTGTTCTCTCTCTCTCTCTCGCCATCCTCGGTCTCTCTCTCTCTCCCCGTCCCCCGTCTCTCTCTCTCTCTCACCGTCCCCGGTCTCTCTCTCTCTCACCGTCCCCGGTCTCTCTCTCTCTCCCCGTCCCCGCTCTCTCTCTCTCTCTCCCCGTCCCCGGTCTCTCTCTTTCTCGCCGTCCACAGTCTCTCTCTCTCTCCCCGTCCCCGGTCTCTCTCTCTCTCACCGTCCCTGGTTTCACTCTCTCTCTCGCCGTCCCCGGTCTCTCTCTCTCTCGCCGTCCCCGCTCTCTCTCTCTCTCTCTCTCCCCGTCCCCGGACCCTCTCTCTCTCCCCGTCCCCGGTCTCTCTCTCTCTCTCGCCGTCCACGGTCTCTCTCTCTCTCCCCGTCCCCGGTCTCTCTCTCTCCCCGTCCCCGGTCTCTCTCTCTCTCTCGCCGTCCCCTGTCTCTCTCTCTCTCCCCGTCCCCGGTCTCTCTGTCTCTCCCCATCCCCGGTCTCTCTCTCTCTCTCTCACCGTCCCCGGTCTCGCTCTCTCTCGCGGTCCCCGGTCTCCCTCTCTCTCCCCGTCCCCGGTCTCTCTCTCTCCCCCCGTCCCCGGTCTCTCTCTCTCTCCCCATCCCCGCTCTCTCACTCTCTCTCCCCTCCCCGGTCTCTCTCTCTCCCCGTCCCTGTTCTCTCTCTCTCTCTCGCCGTCCCCGGTCTCTCGCTCTCTCTCGCCGTCCCCGGTCTCTCGCTCTCTCACCATCCCCGGTCTCTCTCTCCCCGTCCCCGCTCTCTATCTCTCTCACCCCGTCCCCGGTCTCTCTCTCTCTCCCCGTCACCGGTCTCTCTCTCTCTCTCTCTCCGTCCCTGGTCTCTCTTTCTCTCTCGCCGTCCCCGGTCTCTCTCTCTCTCTCTCGCCATCCCCGGTCTCTCTCTCTCTCGCCGTCCTCCGGTCTCTCTATCTGTCTCCCCGTCCCCGGTCTCTCTCTCTCTCTCGCCATCTCCGGTCTCTCTCTCTCTCGCCGTCCCCGGTCTCTCTATCTCTCTCCCCTTCCCCGGTCTCTCTCTCTCTCTCTATCCCAGTCCCCGGTCTCTCTCTCTCTCTCGCCGTCCCCGGTCTCTCTCTCTCTCTCTCGCCGTCCCCGGTCTCTCTCTCTCTCCTCGTCCCCGGTCTCCCTCTCTGTCTCGCCATCCCCAGTCTCTCTCTCTATCGCCGTCCCCGGTCTCTCTATCTCTCTCCCTGTCCCCGGTCTCTCTCTCTCTCTCGCCGTCCCCGGTCTCTCCCTCTCTCACCGTCCCCGGTCTCTCTCTCTCTCACAGTCCCGGGTCTCTCTCTCTGTCTCGCCATCCCCGGTCTCTCTCTCTCTCGCCTTCCCCGGTCTCTCTCTCTCTCGCCATCCTCGGTCTCTCTCTCTCTCCCCGTCCCCGGTCTCTCTCTCTCTCTCGCCGTCCCCGGTCTCTCTCTCTCTCACCGTCCCCGGTCTCTCTCTCTCTCCTCGTCCCCGCTCTCTCTCTCTCTCTCCCCGTCCCCGGTCTCTCTCTTCCTCGCCGTCCCCGGTCTCTCTCTCTCTCTCTCTCCCTGTCCCCGGACCCTCTCTCTCTCCCCGTCCCCGGTCTCTCTCGCTCTCTCGCCGTCCCCGGTCTCTCTCTCTCTCCCCGTCCCCGGTCTCTCTCTCTCGCCATCCCCGGTCTCTCTCTCTCTCTCTCGCCGTCCACGGTCTCTCTCTCTCTCCCCGTCCCCGGTCTCTCTCTCTCCCCGTCCCCGGTCTCTCTCTCTCTCTCGCCGTCCCCTGTCTCTCTCTCTCTCCCCGTCCCCGGTCTCTCTCTCTCTCCCCGTCCCCGGTCTCTCTCTATCTCTCTCACCGTCCCCGGTCTCTCTCTCTCTCGCGGTCCCCAGTCTCCCTCTCTCTCCCCGTCCCCGGTCTCTCTCTCTCTCACCGTCCCCGGTCTCTCTCTCTCTCCCCATCCCCGCTCTCTCTCTCTCTCTCCCCTCCCCGGTCTCTCTCTCTCCCCGTCCCCGGTCTCTCTCTCTCTCTCTCTCCGTCCCTGTTCTCTCTCTCTCTCTCGCCATCCTCGGTCTCTCTCTCTCTCCCCGTCCCCCGTCTCTCTCTCTCTCTCACCGTCCCCGGTCTCTCTCTCTCTCACCGTCCCCGGTCTCTCTCTCTCTCCCCGTCCCCGCTCTCTCTCTCTCTCTCCCCGTCCCCGGTCTCTCTCTTTCTCGCCGTCCACAGTCTCTCTCTCTCTCCCCGTCCCCGGTCTCTCTCTCTCTCACCGTCCCTGGTTTCACTCTCTCTCTCGCCGTCCCCGGTCTCTCTCTCTCTCGCCGTCCCCGCTCTCTCTCTCTCTCTCTCTCCCCGTCCCCGGACCCTCTCTCTCTCCCCGTCCCCGGTCTCTCTCTCTCTCTCGCCGTCCACGGTCTCTCTCTCTCTCCCCGTCCCCGGTCTCTCTCTCTCCCCGTCCCCGGTCTCTCTCTCTCTCTCGCCGTCCCCTGTCTCTCTCTCTCTCCCCGTCCCCGGTCTCTCTGTCTCTCCCCATCCCCGGTCTCTCTCTCTCTCTCTCACCGTCCCCGGTCTCGCTCTCTCTCGCGGTCCCCGGTCTCCCTCTCTCTCCCCGTCCCCGGTCTCTCTCTCTCCCCCCGTCCCCGGTCTCTCTCTCTCTCCCCATCCCCGCTCTCTCACTCTCTCTCCCCTCCCCGGTCTCTCTCTCTCCCCGTCCCCGATCTCTCTCTCTCTCTCTCCGTCCCTGTTCTCTCTCTCTCTCTCGCCGTCCCCGGTCTCTCGCTCTCTCTCGCCGTCCCCGGTCTCTCGCTCTCTCACCATCCCCGGTCTCTCTCTCCCCGTCCCCGCTCTCTATCTCTCTCACCCCGTCCCCGGTCTCTCTCTCTCTCCCCGTCACCGGTCTCTCTCTCTCTCTCTCTCCGTCCCTGGTCTCTCTTTCTCTCTCGCCGTCCCCGGTCTCTCTCTCTCTCTCTCGCCATCCCCGGTCTCTCTCTCTCTCGCCGTCCTCCGGTCTCTCTATCTGTCTCCCCGTCCCCGGTCTCTCTCTCTCTCTCGCCATCTCCGGTCTCTCTCTCTCTCGCCGTCCCCGGTCTCTCTATCTCTCTCCCCTTCCCCGGTCTCTCTCTCTCTCTCTATCCCAGTCCCCGGTCTCTCTCTCTCTCTCGCCGTCCCCGGTCTCTCTCTCTCTCTCTCGCCGTCCCCGGTCTCTCTCTCTCTCCTCGTCCCCGGTCTCCCTCTCTGTCTCGCCATCCCCAGTCTCTCTCTCTATCGCCGTCCCCGGTCTCTCTATCTCTCTCCCTGTCCCCGGTCTCTCTCTCTCTCTCTCGCCGTCCCCGGTCTCTCTCTCTCTCACCGTCCCCGGTCTCTCTCTCTCTCTCGCCATCCCCGGTCACTCTATCTCGCGCCGTCCCCGGTCTCTCTCTCTCTCCCCGTCCCCGGTCTCTCTCTCTCTCTCTCCCCTTCCCTGGTCTCTCTCTCTCTTCCCGTCCCCGGTCTCTCTCTCTCTCGCCGTCCACGGTCTCTCTATCTCTCTCCCCTTCCCCGGTCTCTCTCTCTCTCTCTCCCCGTCCCCGGTATCTCTCTCTCTCTCGCCGTCGCCAGTCTCTCTCTCTCTCCCCGTCCCCGGTCTCTCTCTCTCTCCCCGTCCCCGGTCTCTCTCTCTCTCCCCGTCCCCGGTCTCTCTCTCTCTCCGCCTCCCCGGTCTCTCTCTCGCTCCCCATCCTAGGTCTCTCTCTCTCTCTCTCTCACCGTCCCCGGTCTCTCTCTCTCTCGCGGTACCCGGTCTCCCTCTCTCTCCCCGTCCCCGGTCTCTCTCTCTCTCACCGTCCCCGGTCTCTCTCTCTCTCCCCGTCCCCGCTCTCTCTCTCTCTCTCCCCTCCCCGGTCTCTCTCTCTCCCCGTCCCCGGTCTCTCTCTCTCTCTCTCCGTCCCTGTTCTCTCTCTCTCTCTCGCCGTCCCCGGTCTCTCTCTCTCTCTCGCCGTCCCCAGTCTCTCTCTCTCTCTCACCGTCCCCGGTCTCTCTCTCTCTCCCCGTCCCCGCTCTCTCTCTCTCCCCGTCCCCGGTCTCTCTCTCTCTCCCCGTCACCGGTCTCTCTCTCTCTCTTTCTCCCCGTCCCTGGTCTCTCTGTCTCTCTCGCCGTCCCCGGTCTCTCTCTCTCTCTCTCGCCATCCCCGGTCTCTCTCTCTCTCGCCGTCCCCCGGTCTCTCTATCTCTCTCCCCGTCCGCGGTCTCTCTCTCTCTCTCTCTCGCCGTCTCCGGTCTCTCTCTCTCTCGCCGCCCCCGGTCTCTCAATCTCTCTCCCCTTCCCCCGTCTCTCTCTCTCTCTCTCCCCGTCCCTGGTCTCACTCTCTCCCTCGCCGTCCCCAGTCTCTCTCTCTCTCCCCCCGTCCTGGTCTATCTCTCTCTCTCGCCGTCCCCAGTCTCTCTCTCTCTCTCTCGCCGTCCCCGGTCTCTCTCTCTCTCCTCGTCCCCGGTCTCCCTCTCTGTCTCGCCATCCCCAGTCTCTCTCTCTCTCGCCGTCCCCGGTCTCCCTATCTCTCTCCCCGTCCCCGGTCTCTCTCTCTCTCTCTCTCGCCGTCCCCGGTCTCTCTCTCTCTCTCGCCGTCCCCGGTCTCTCTCTCTCTCACCGTCCCCGGTCTCTCTCTCTCTCTCGCTGTCCCCGGTCTCTCTCTCTCTCCCCGTCCC